>NC_080636.1:9354168-9657578 GCF_027579445.1 Ammospiza nelsoni | reverse complement strand
AGACCAGCTACACCTTTAAGGTGAAGGCAGTGGACGGGGGAGAGCCACCACGGTCTGCCACAGCCACCGTGTCTCTCTTTGTGATGGATGAGAACGACAATGCACCCACTGTCACCTTCCCCAGCAACAGCTCCTACACGGTGCTGCCACCCTCCAGCAACATGCGCACCGTGGTGGCCACAGTGGTCGCCACTGATGCTGACACAGGTCTCAACGCTGACCTCAACTACAGCATTGTTGGGGGCAACCCCTTCAAACTCTTTGAAATAGACCCGGCCAGTGGTGTAGTGTCACTGGTGGGCAAGTTGGCCCCCAAGCACTATGGCCTGCACCGCCTGGTTGTGCAGGTGAATGACAGTGGGCAGCCCCCCCAGTCCACCACTGCCCTGCTCCATGTCTTTGTCAACGAGAGCCTGTCCAACGCCACCGTGGTGGAGAGCCAGGTGGCTCGCAGCCTTCACACCCCACTGGCCCAGGACATTGCTGGCGATCCCAGCTACGAGCTGAGCAAGCAGAGGCTTAGCATAGTCATTGGCGTGGTGGCTGGCATCATGACCGTCATCCTTCTAATCCTCGTGGTGGTCATGGCCCGCTACTGCCGATCCAAGGGCAAGCATGGCTACGAGGCTGGCAAGAAGGACCATGAGGATTTCTTTACCCCCCAGCAGCACGACAAGGCCAAGAAGCCCAAGAAGGACAAGAAAGGCAAGAAGGGCAAGCAGCCCCTCTACAGCAGCATTGTTACTGTCGAGGCTTCCAAGCCTAATGGGCAGCGCTACGACAGCGTGAACGAGAAGCTCTCGGACAGCCCTGGCATGGGCAGATATCGCTCGGTCAATGGTGGCCCAGGCAGCCCTGACCTGGCCAGGCACTACAAGTCGAGCTCACCGCTGCCCACGGTCCAGCTGCACCCACAGTCCCCCACTGCTGGCAAAAAGCACCAGGCCGTGCAGGACCTGCCCCCAGCAAACACCTTCGTGGGCGCTGGCGACAACATCTCCATCGGCTCGGACCATTGCTCCGAGTACAGCTGCCAGGCCAGCAGCAAGTACAGCAAGCAGGTAAGAGCGCTGCACCCCGCGGGCCCCAGCGCGCAGACACAGGCACACAGAGCGGGCGAGGAGCAGGGATGCGCGTTCCCCTCGCCTCCCGCCCCGGCACACGCACACAGAGCGGGCGAGGAGCAGGGATGCGCGTTCCCCTCGCCTCCCGCCCTGGCACACGCACACAGAACGGGCGAGGAGCCGGGATGCGCGTTCCCCGCCTCCCGCCCTGGCACAGGCACACAGAACGGGCGAGGAGCCGGGATGCGCGTTCCCCTCGCCTCCCGCCCTGGCACAGGCACACACCCCGTCCAGCTTCAGTGACCCGTTCAGTCTGGTGCCCCCGCCCCCCTCCCTCCAGGCAGGCAGTCAGGTGCACAGACCAACACACAGCACTAAGGAAGGACAGTCAGACATCTTTATTGCTATTACTATAATTTTTATCATTGCCTCCGCTTATCAGATCCGGCAGCCAACCAGCCCGTCCGTGCCGGGGCAGGGGCCGCGGGGGCCGGGCTCTGTCGCCAGTCCCGACAGCGAAGTGTCAGGCAGCCTGAGATGCCTTTATCAGCCGCGAGCCCGGAGGCCAAACCCGGCGGTTTTGGGGGGTCGAGGGGAGATCAGGACCCCGCAGCAGGCGGAGCCACCATCCCCCTCCCGTTGGCCGCCTCCATCAGCCTGTCCCGGCGCTTCCCCACGGGATGCTTTCCCGGCCCTAGGGACGTGTCGGCTCCGGCTGAGGAGGAAAGTTTCGCCTCGGCAGCCAGTTGTTTCGGGGAAAGGGGGGTGCTGCCTGCCTGACGCTTCCTAAAGCTGTGGGTGAGAGTGGATTTGCAGCCGCAGCGCTGAAGCGTTAATGGCTGTAATTACCGGGTCTTTCATTAGGACCAAAAGGCTTAAATAATCTACACAGCCTATCTGCGCTCTAATTTACACCACAGAGATTTGCACTCATTGCAGCAGTTGCTCTGAATACACATAAGCGTTAGTTTAGAATCGCACCTCAGTATGTTATGTTCTCATTGCTTTTTTTTTTTTTTTTATGCCCCTCTTGCCTATCTCGTGAAATTTCATTCACGCTGAGAGGCCCTAATTTGCTCGCCCAGCTGCTGCATAGCTCTGTTTGTAGTGGTGAAACCTCTCGGAGCGAGATGTGCCTGCAGGGGTGTTTCTGGTCTCGGCTGTGTTGCCCGGGCTCGGTTCAGTGAAGCTCCGACAGACCAAAACTGGTGATGGCAGGGACAGTCTTTACAGTCCTGGAAATAAGATAGGGATAGCACAGAGGGGAATCAAGCTCCCAAGTGAAGGCTTCCCTTTATTTTATAAGACTCTTATGTACCCTGAACAGAGGTCCCTGTTTTTTTGGGGGAGTACTTTTTGGGTGAAAGTATGTATAAAATGACATCCTGAACGTTTCCTCAACTGCAATGCACGTTACAACAGGAAGCTAGAGGCAAATGAATGCTGATTCATGTAACTACACATCTAAGTCTGGAACAGGGAAATTCTGACTAGTTTCACAAAAATGGTTTCTTTTCCACTTATTAACATGCAAATATGGTAAACGATGACATTTTTTTATACTTTGAAATGTTTGCGAGTTTACTAAAACTGAGGTTTTACAAGTGTTGCCAGTATTTGCATTCTGCTCAGAAATACTTAAAGTATAGTAACATAAAACTAATTGTGTAGGCCACCCCCGTCCAGTCTTTCAGGTCACCGAAACAGTGTGATTGTAATATCCACCAGTGCCTTTGTATATGTGGCTATACAAGCCACACAGACTTATAGAACGTTTGACACAGTAGTTTCTGTGTGACACATTTCATTAATGCTGTCCTAGAGAGTACATCACAATTTCAGTTTGAGAATAGTCTATATAAAATACAAATTACTAAATTATTTGTCTTTCATCTCCTAAAGCTTATTAAGCACAGAGTAGATTATGCCATTTTAGCAAACATTGGAAGAAAAGTAGCAGTGGAATATATGCTAATCACCTATCACTTCTTTATTGATACTTCATCTAAACACATGGGTTATAATCTGCTAAAGTGTAGTTTAATTTCAGTGTAATAGAATGATTTGCACTCTAAGAGTAGGAAAGGTAAAGGAATACTCATTACAAATTTCTGGTTTTCTTGATAAAAACCCCTCAAACTTGTTTAAGATTATAATACAGTAATATATTTTGAATTACTTAATATATTCCAAGGATTTCTTTTGATACAAAATATATGAGAAAACTTAGTAGAAGAAAATGGCTTTATTGCACTTTTACAAAGTAGTGCATCTTGAATTGCTCCATTACTTGTTTGCTGCAAAGCAGTTTCTCAGTGTTGATAGTTCTCTGTGTTAAATATTTAGCCGGTTAGGAATGTTTACTTATTCAAGTAGTTTACAGCCAGTTTTCTAATGTCTTATCTATTTATTTTTAAATATGTAGAGAGTATTTTCACACTTGCAAAGCATGCAAATAAATTGGAAATTGTCCAAGAAAACAGTAAAGGTAGTGTTAAATAACAGACTTTATGGGAGAATCTATCAGTCACAAACCCTCTGTTTCCACTTTCCTATGTGTACTTGCCAGATTGTTGCTGAGTGACATTTATATACTTTTGCTCATTTTACATAGTACTGAGGACATTAAGACTTACTTGCATAAACAATAAATAAAATGTACATTTTTCACATCTCAAGCACTGACAGTGCAATATTTCTCAGTTTAGCAGGCAAAACACCTGAGGATTTTTAACACCCAAACCACGTGGAGCTCTTGTTCAGTACAATTGTTTAGAGAGAAATGAGAAGCAGATGCAGATAAAGGGTTCTGATGGGGTGTATATCAGATTGTTTCATAGTTCTGCTGGAACAGAACCAGTAGCATAATGGTATGACTGTGGTAGGGACACTACTTTGAAATCTCTAAGACTGCCTTTATTTACTCATTGCCAGTTCCCTTTGTTCTAAGGAGACATTAGATAGTGTATAAAATTTTAGAACAAATAAGTGGACACAGCAGAACATACCTGCTCTAAGTTACTGGAGATGAGAGAGATGCTAATTTCCCATTAGTGTAATTAGAATTGGTAACTGATACTTTCCTATAACTACAATACAGCAGTCAGGAATAAAGTCTCTGCTTACATGACCGACTGCTGAACCCCAGGGGACACAGGTTGTTTTCATTCCCACGATTTGATACTTAATTTTAAAGGTGTTGAATTGAATTCTTATATGAGTTTCAAAATGCATCATGTTTGATACAGGACATTATAAAAGAACTTAATTGGAGAAAACTGCAAACAATTTGTAACTCTCCTTCTGATACCATGTCTTTTCTATAAAGTTTAAAACTCTGTATTCAGTAGACTTCTGACATTTCACACTCACTATTTTTAGGAGATCTTTAACAACTTTAACTCTTATCCTTGTCTTACTTAGCATGGTATTACTCTGAAATATTCTTTTAGCCTCTCACTTATCAATTCACTCCTTTTCAGTAAAGCACTACAAATGTTTAAAACACTCAGCATTCCACAGGTCTTAATCACTTGCCAAAAGTTAAAGCTGTGCTGAAGTGTTTTACTGAATGGGGATGAATTTGAATGTTTTTCTGGATCACGGATTTAAAATTTGAAACCTCCAGGTGCTGCACGCTGCCTGTGAGGAGGCTGGATACTGGGATTTCCTGCAAAGACAGCCAAAGATAATGAAAGCTCAGTGCCTAAGGGGAATCACTTAACAGCTTGGAGAGCTACATACGTAATCATAGGTCTCATAATGAATTTTAATTGTAAATACTTGTTTATTTTCTCATTTAGTTACAGGTATATTTTTGTAATATATACTTCATCACTTTGTCTCACAGTGCGAAATAGTGTCATTTCAGTTTTATTTCAGTGAAAATTTTGATTGTGAATCTACACGTTACTAATCACTCTTTGAAGAACAGGCCTTTTAAACTCTTTAATGTTTATGTTTCTTGGCCATCATCTTATCTTGGTTTCTTTTTTATTTGCTTTACTAAGAAATGATTATTGGCTCTTTAAAACACTTCAGTTATATTGCTGAGAGTTTTTTTCTTCTTATATTTTTAAGAGATATTGATCACTATAAGAGGAACTTATAGAAACAGTAAAGGAATTCCTGCACAGAATTATTTCTGTACTTCAGATATTGGCTTCTTAGCCTCTGTAATTCTTTGTGAAAAATCCCAATGCCTTTTCTCATTGAAAATGTACTGTTTCATGAAGAAAAATGTTTATCAAACCAGTGTGCTGACACTCTAATCAAAATTATATGCATTTTCTGTAAAGTCTTACTTTCCTGAAAGTGAAACACACAAATTATTTTCTGGGAAAAAAATCCTTGTTCAGTAGCTAGTTAATTTACTTAATAAAATTTCAAACATTAATCAGTCTGCTGCAATATTGCAGTAGCATTTTGACTAGTTGGTTATCATGTATGTCAATCTGTAAACAAAATGGATCAATTTCCCCATAAACATGCACATATACCCAGCAGCCCTAATAGGACCCCAAATTCATCCATTAAGGAGGCAATCAGTTTAACCACACAGGAGGGCATCATCTTTCCTCTTGTTTATGTACAGACACACACACACACACATATATAGAGGCTTATCTCAAAGGCTATTTTTTATATTCCCAAACACCTCTAAAGAATAATTTTTTTCCCAACTTTAAGCTAAGCAGATACACTACAGTATAATAATAATAATAAAAATAATGTTATTGTGGCACTAACTGCCATGTCAAAAAAAAAAAAAAGACAACATTGTTATTGAGTAGGAACATTTACATTGGTGACTTTTTTCATACATTTAACTTTCATACTCTTTTGTGAAAAACGTACAGAATTATTTTCAATTTTCTGTTCTCGTTTTGCATTATGTTAAATATTTTACAATTAGTTTTTGAAAGTGACCCACATTTCACCTTCAGTAGCAAATTATGATGAGAGAGGGGCTAATTAAACATGAAATGGATGTATCATTGATGCTTTAATTATCTTTATTTAACAGAAAGTGTTCCACTGATAAGTGCAGCTTTTATTTTTTTCCTCTCCAGTAAAATCATCTTGTACAGTGCACAAATGACTAAGTTACCACTGAATCATTCTGCACTCCCAGGAGATGTACAGAGCCAAAAGGGACAGGATCTGAGTAAAGGAGGATACATGCTCTGAATAAGTAAAGAACTGTACTATTATAGGCAAAGGGTAGCAAGAAACATCTTTAGAAGGATAGAATCTGATTTATCAGCTCAGACAGCTCTCTGGCATTATACATGGAGAACTTGGGTTATAACCATGGTTAGGAGCTTTACTATTGCTGTCAGTCTTTATGTTTCTGGGTGTGTTTCTTCCTCTTTCTCTCTCTCTCTTTTTTTTTTAAAGTTTTTGTTTAGTTATCTGTTTTTCTAGTATTTGGGATAGTTGCTAATTTGACCATCAGTACAGCTTTGTTTCATCTCTACAGCTTCAGACTCATTTTCCTTTAAGTATTTTCTTTCAAAAGTTTGAGGAGGTTTATGTACTTAGTAATGTGCTAGGCTGCTTTGACATATAAAACTAATCAATTTGGTTTTGCATTAAAATATAAAAGAAAATCAACAAACTTCAGAGGTAGTTAGCATTATAAGTCAACTAAATCCTTGACAAGCACTCTGAACTCTTCACTACAATTGCAAAACATTTTAGTACCTAATTACTAATCTTAACAAGATTAACATAATTTTGACTATATATATATAGGGAATATTGATAGAAGCATATGAGCAATCCAGTACAGTATTTAACAGGAAGATTTTCTAAGCAGGTCTGCTTCCAACAGACATTTAGAAGCTGTTACATCTGCAAAATATACTTTTTTCAGTCATAGGCCATATTATGTGAAATATGTTCCATGTAATTTGTGTTCTACATTTCTCCATTAAAAAAAAATTACCTTTTTAGATGGTTTTATTTCAGCATGTGTTGAGAATATGGTATTTTTCTATTTTTCTTCCTTGATATTTCTTTCCTGGAAGAGTAAATTTGTTTTCTGTTATCAGATTTTAGACTTTTGTAGCATATACTATACATTCATTTTAATCAGTAATTGAAATGACAAAAATAGACCAACAGCTACAATCAAGGACCAAAAAATCTTTTAAATTATTGTTATTTTTTGTATATAGATTTGTATTATTTTAATTTTTAATTAAGTTTATAAAAGAAAATTGTGGCATGCATAAAGGAATATTTCAAGCTAGGACTAATTTACTGTTTTTCATATATTTCAGGAAATAGACTTCCCAAGGTCACTTGTATTTTGTTGTTGTGGATGACAAAATATCACAGTAATGCTGTAGTAACTAGGATTAGTGGGGCTTCTGAAATGGGTGACAAGAATCAGAATGGAATAAAACCAGCATAATCCATAGGAGATTTCAAACTTTTGAATTTCTTATTTTAGTGCAATTTCCTCTAAAAATATTTAACTGAGAGCAGGTCATGAACACACAAGTAAAAATCTCAAAATGTTTGAGATTACACTGAAGTATGAGTTAGTCAATTCCTGAATTATGTCAGTGATACACACTGAAGTTGTCCAACTCTGTGGAGATGTGCTTAGCATGAGTCATTTGCTCACTCTTATGTGGCCATTTTCACTGACAAGAGATCTAAAATTAAAATTAAGAACAACTTTTGAAGGTATTAAAAACCCAAGGGATTAGTTGTATATATAGCACATACAAGCAGTGTGGAGGAACCTTTTATTATTACTTTTTGTGAAAGGAGAATATAGAAAACCTTCGGAGTAAATTTTGGGTTTAGAAGTTTGAACAAAAATAAAGTTCTGGCCCCATTTAAAACTGTAAGGTAGGTAAAAGTGATGTAACTTTTTTATTGTTTATACTAGTAAAAAAAAATCTTCTAATTTAGGCAAAAAGCTGTTTTGAAATCATTTGTTTTTAAAATGGTGCAGCCTTGCCCCAAAAGATCAGTTTTACTCAGAGTGGATCATAAACAGCACAAATGTTAGAAGAAAACCATTATCTTTGTCTTTCAAAACCTAATTTACCTTATTAACTACTAATAAGAGTGAGTATACTTTTAAAGGCAAACATTTTTCCATCAAATGAGATTTTGCTACAGATTTAATGTGCTAGTATCTGAGTTTGTAACTGAATGAAATGAATGTGTCCTTGCAAGAAGCATTCTTGCAGTATTAGGAAGCAATAAAATTGGTATTTGTCACTGTTTGATAAAAGGTCTTTTATTATCTACACATAATTATGGATAATGTAAAGTTAGTTTTTTAAGGCTGGGTACAGAAGGTAGGTATTAGCTGATGCTGAAAATTGCTCATAGGTACAACCAGAATACAGAAATACTGATTCCACCTGCCAAAACTTCAGAGACAGTATTATCTTGCAATCATGTGTACACAAATTCCTTTATGGTACCCCTTTTAAGTAAAAAAAAACAATTGCCACCTGACAGCATAAAAATTCCTGAATTTTGAATGATTGTGTGATTATTGTGAAGAATCTGCCATAAACTCCATTCAAATTAGAGTCTTGACTGGTGGTGGTGTGGCCAACAAATGTATTGTGTGTTATGTGTTATGTGTTGTAGTGCTTCTAAAAGAGAAATGGGAGGGGGTGCTGTGATTTATTCTGTCTATCCATGTATAAATATCAAGGTCTCTTCAGCCCTTGAGCAGTGTGAAATATGAGAAGTAGCCCCTGGTTCCTTTGGATACCAAATCTTGAGTCAGAATTACTTTAACACAGAGACTTATCCTTGGGTAAAAGAAAAGATCCTTCATCAGGACAATGCATTTAAAGGGATTCAGTCTGGGGTAGAATTATGTTTCTGACTTCAGTGTTGTGCTGGAAAATGAACTAAAGGAAGTTATGGAGACTGTCATGGCATTCTGGTCATGGTTCAGCTATCTGAGGGTGAGCATCCTGGTGTCAGCTTAGGTAGCTGAAAGTTCCTGTGCTGTCTGCACAGAGCTGCACACCCAGGGAGCATGATGCAAGACCTGGGTGCCTTCTGTGACTCTTCTGTAGCTGCAGCTCAAGGCCAAACAAAAACCCAATCACTAAATCATTTGCTTTACTTAAAGGAACAATATTTGAAATAAAATTAAGCACTCTGCGCATGTGGTGCACTTTGGCAGGGCTGAAAATTATTTTTCCTGTGAGAACTTCAGCACAGTTTTCAAATGTGTGTGTGCCATACACTTGCCAATTAATAGAACAGAATCTGCATGCAATCATGCAGACACCTGATTACATACAAGCAATAAACTGAATTTTCATTCATTGTCAGACCTCTCAGGTTGATGTTTATCTCAGGTGAAACTGCAGATAATGCCTCTAAAGTCAATCAAATTTAGCTAGTATTAACAGCAGTAAATTGTGTCAGGTGTTGTAATATTCAGAAAATGCTTCATATTAGAATAAAATACAGATAGAGAACACCAATTTATCAGTTTGAATGTTAATCCCCTGCATTTAAGTTATCAGCATGCATATAAGTATTATTTGCAAATTAAAAGAGTAGGTTTCCATCATGTATTAAAATCTAAAGCTATCTTTCTAAAAGGGTCTGGAAATGATGTGGCTTTAATGACACTTCAAAAAAGTAAGATTTTAGTATCGAATACATTCTTGCTTAAACTAATGATACAGCAAGAATACATATGTCAAGCTACCTTTATTGGTCCACAGACAGGTCATGGTGTAGGTTCATGGAGCTGTGTGTTACCTCTTGTAGGCATATTTACAAGAAAGGCTTGGCCTAAAACTATCCTATCAACTTTAAAATGCAAAACATTACTTTAGATGAAATCTGGCCATTTTCTTAGGAAAATTTGCTTGGTTTATTGCAAGTCCCATTTAAAACACTGTATTGTACAAGGGAAAATACTTCTGTGGTTTGCAGTCCTTGTAAAGGTGAAAGACAAGAGTGGAAATACAGATAATAAACCAAAGAAACAAAGAAAACAAAAGCATTAGTTCATCTGCTCCTAAGATTTTCACTGTGATATTTTAAGTCCCTATTTTACACTTTTGCTTTTCACAACTTTTACAGTCTTGGTAGTTTTAACATACATCTGATCTCGTCATGTCACACCTGCTTTAAGTGGGGTTACATTGCCTTAAAATTTGAGTAATTAAATAGTTTATCAGTTTCCTTATCTCCATGCATGTATTCCAAATTGGTTATAATGACATAACATGTGCCTTGTGTGATAGTGAGAGAGGATATCTATCATTCTGCTGGATTAGAAAAGTGCTGTTTTCAGTGAGCATGTAATTATATTCCAATTGCAGTACAAGTTTACAGAAGGACAGTAATTGATTTACTTGAAAGAGAAATATTTGTTGAATTTTTCAAGTAATGTTGTGAGTTTTTATATGGAGGGAATAATTGCACTGGAAACTAGAAATATCTACTTAACAGGGCACTACATGCTCAGCCCAGATCTTGTGTAAGATCTGTCACACTTTAGTGAATTTAGAAAATTCACTCAGACGACTCCTCTGACTATATGCTAAATCTTTTACTTTTCTTTCTGTAATATAAGGAACTAAATTTTAATTATATACAGAAAAATTCCATTAAATTGAATTTTATTTTAATGGAATTTTCCTGAATATGAGTAAAATTCAGCCATTTCTAGAGCAGGTGTCAATTCTGATGAGTAAAACTGACAGCAGGGTGAAGCAGAGCAGAACCTGCTTTCATAGGGTCTTTAAAATAGGAGTGATTTCCCAAGGAATTGCAACACAAAGTCTGGGTCACGTGTTTTGCTCGATTTGTTACTAGATGCCTATGAAAGAGAAGAGTCTGGCTTATCTGAACTAACTGCAGCGCAGATGTGATTAGTACTTCCCAGCCTGACAGAATTGCCACCCGGGCCACAGTAAGGGTTTTGCACATATGGGTTTGTGCAGTGGGCGGCTTCACCCAATGGGTTCAGTAAGTGGCAGAGCCTTGAGCAGACAGGAATTCACTAGGGCTTGGTGCACCACACTGACTCGTTCTCTTTAAATTCACCAGGTTCATAGGTAGAAATGATAGGTATACTACTAAAACACTTGCTACTTGTGGTGTTTTTCAGTGCTTTTGTACAAGAATTAAAAAAAAAAAAAAAATACACAAGACAGCTTTAGTTTAGAAGTAAAGGAAACTTTTGCAAGTGTTTACAAAATGGTTCTGCGTTTGCCATCCGGTATTTTGCAGAGATCACTGCATGCTTATATAATTTCTCCTTTTTCGTGCATGATTGGGTCTTTAAATAATTTTTTATAGTGTTGCTGGTATTCTGAATCTTTCTGTTTGTTCTTTAATGCAGATGAGTAACAGTGTGAAATCCCTCTGTCCGGCATAAATTAAGAATGTTTTGTTTTCATTATATTGCAAAATGTTTTATCAGTTGTGGTCTCATATTCAAGGAGACTGGCCTATGCTTTATTCAGTTGGCCCTTCAGAGGCTGATGAATGAATTGAAAATTTATCTTGGGCTTTCTAATACTGCACATTAGTGCACCTTTCTAGGAACCCTGAATACTAAATTTATGCATTTTTTCTATACTAGTTCTTAATTAAATATATGAAGGGACTGAACTCTTTAAATTATACGGTAAACTTCCTGGAGAATGAATGTTACAGAAATATGAAAGGGCTGGCTAAAGCATCACTCTACCAAATATTTCTAAAAGGCTTTATATATTTATGAGACTTCATGATCTGCTATTGATGCAAATTACTAAGGATAAAGGAAAATCCATCTGTTATCAAAGAAAAAAATAAATTAAATAAGTCCAAGGATTTGAAAGATTTAGCATTAAGGACTAAGTATTCATACTTTGTGATGGGTTTACAGTAATTGACAGTAGAAAAGACTTTCTTTTAGCATTTACAATGTGGGTTATTTTTCTTTAAACTAAAGAAAATGACTTTGCCATAAAAGCTTCTCATGTAACATATCCTGTCTCATTTCATAATTTCCTATCCTTCACTGAAATGTCTCAATTAAAATACAGCCTACACCATTTCATGTTGTGTTGGGCATTACTAGCTTTATTATTACCCTTACATTTAATCAAATGGTCAGTAGCTAAATAAATAGCATTTCATCAAGAGCTGTTGGTTTTCAATCAGCTAGGAAACAGATTACAGGCCTGAGCACAGATCTAAGGCTAGTGTCTCCAATCTGCAACTAATTGTGCACTGATAATAGCACTGCCCACGGGCAAATCTTACTCGCTGTCCTCATCTATCATAGATTTTCCTGAATGTTAATATTACATCAGATGGAGTAATTTTGTTGCAGTTGCCATATTTAACCTTTCCTTTTTAACTGAAAATATATATTGTTTGGAGATACTACCTTCATGTTTAATTTCTGGGAAGAAATGCATAAAAAGAAATCTCAAGGGAAACATTATAGCCGTGCTTTTTCCTTTAGCTTCTCCTCTTAAAACAGTTTCTTCTTGAGAAGAAAAAGTAGTGCTGATACTTAAAGAAGTACTTACATGTAATATTACATATTCTGTGGTTTATGTCAGGGATTGAGAACCACGTTTTACAAACTGCAGCAGGAAGCAGTGCTTCACTCTCCCCTGGTGTGTGTGGACTAGAGCTGGTGTGGGTCCCAGAGTTCTCTCTGGATCAACTGCAGATCACATAGTAGCTGCATATAGCAGATGTGCAGATTGCATCATTAAGACATTATAAATATTCACATTTTTCCAGTGTGAAGTTGATGAGGGTGATTAAGCGCACAGCAGACCCAGTACTGTACCAAGACTCCATCATTTCAGGTGCATCACAAATTCAGATTGCACTGCAAAAGCTGCTTTTAAACATCTTTTATAGAGGGTGGAATAGCAAATACTGCCTGTAGTCAGCACATTATAGTGTTCTGGAAGAAAACTGTCTTCTGGGCTGTGTACATTGTTCTTGTGAAATGATTCCAACAGTTTCAAATCTTTCTTTTCACCTTGCTAGTTATAGAAACAGCTCTTCACTTTTTTCTCTGAAGCAAGTGGGAATTGCTCACTGTCACAAATAATAAATAACAAGAGTACCCGATCTGCAGAGCATGGAAGTGATAAAAACACATGCTTATGAGTGCTTGAGATTTCACAGCTATTAATTTTGAACTTTTTGATTGCAGTTCTGTTTTACAAGAGTGGATGCTGTTAGGGCAGCAGTACACAGTGACAGTGAAGGATTATGACAACATGCATTTATCACTGTGAGCTTGATAAATTCAGTGTAAGAGATGGTCAGAAAATGCCCCTAAACCTGAAGTCATAAAATGTATCTTGCCTTTACTGAAAGTTAAAATAGTGAGCATTTTTCAATTACTGCTAATGATCTTTTTCAATTATGATTCAATACTAACATGAGTATGCTTGAGAAGGCTTCTTTGTGCATAATGAAATGTGTAGCTCTTACCAACATCAGTGAATTTCTTAACATGTGCACTGAGGGAATCTAGGAGTTTTGTGCAGAATGCTGTTGGTATATATAACATGTAATCACATGCAGAAAGATCCTTTAAAAAAGGTCAGCAAATATTATAGCAAGTTTGGCATGAATAAAAGTCAGAAGGACTCTTCAGACTTTCAAGAGTGCTTTAAAACAGTTTTTAAAGGAAGCTAGCACTTGAAGCCTAAACTGCAAGTTTGTTTAAAAGCATGCTCCCTGACTACTTTTATGTAAATCAAAATGTGGTAGATACTCTTCCATTTTGAGATGGTACCATTCCCAGGTAATAGGAGTGTTTCAAATCAGAAACCACATTTTTGGATTATGGACAGAAACAGGAATTTCAGGTTCATAATAATTTTAATTGGACAGCATTCTGAAGTTGAATACCGTAAGAATTTAGAAATTAGAATCTGAATACTTAATCTGTAATATTTATGCTCAATTTTCAAGGTGATAACAGAGAAAAGAAATCCTCAATTATACAGTAGAAAGTCTGGAATAAGGGAAGCAATTGAGTAAGAACATGTCTAGAAATGTTAGTACTTCATTTTTTTAATCTTCATCATTCTAGGGAATTAATCTTCAGCCTTTCTGAAATCCTCACTGAGCTGGTAATTTTTTTCACATTTTCAGAACATCATCAAAGCCATGCTAATCTGGACCAAGGGCATGTCTCAGAGTCCTTGAATCTCTGAAGAAAACATTTTGCTGTCTTTCCTTTTTTTAATGTAATCTAGATTCACTTCTAATTTTTATAAAACCTTTAAGAGAAGACAGTTTGATTATTTACAAGGCTGATGTTATAAGATACAATCAACAGTTTACAGTTCATTGCAAGATTAATAAGAAAAAACTGCAGATCCAGGAGGCATATGTTCTCACTGAATTTCTGGCTCAGTAATTAGACAATCTGGCTACTGAGTGAGGTACATTTATGATAGGTTGTAATGTAGATCCCATGTATAAGGCATTGTAAGCCTATAATCTGGAGGAAGACAGGGAAAGATCTCATGAGAAAAGGAAATCCAGATTTTCTTTTTTTCCTGTAATGTGAATCTGTAGGTATTTATTTTGTTTCCCAAAAGAAAAGGCCTAGCATTTGAGCAAGACTTTTCTCATAGAAAAGGAGAATAGTTGGAGTTCTGTCATTTTAATTTCTCTCTAACTCTAGAATTTTCTTCAAAATGGAGAAAATCTAGTTTTTAATCATCCAACGTTCTAGATTCTGGCAATGTCTTTCATTAATTAATATTTGTATATAACTTTGCCAAGTTAAATTTTCACTCTTTACCTTCCTCATCATCTTCATCAAAAGCATCAAAGTGCACTTTTAAGACACTGGGGCAGATAGATAGGAAAATTTAATCTTTCAGTATTTGTAGGACTCAGGCAGACATTTTTTCTATACTTATATTTCGAATGATTTTTAAGGGACTTTACAGGAAGCATAGACTAGGTAACTACTACTAAGACATACAGAAAAAAATAAAGAGAACCTGTGATGGAAAAATTGCTTGCAAAATCTTTTTTCCCAGTTTTTCTTTTGTTAAATATGAAGATTCTGATTTTAAAAAGTCAACCTACAGAACTTTAAAATATTTATTTACATGTTAGCTTTATGGAAAGCTGTTTTGAGAGCCAAATAAATCAATCTGTAAAATTGGTGTTTTGGACAGAGAACCTCTGTTGAGGAGGCAGTAGAATACATAAGCTGACATATATGAGAATTCCACTCACATATATCATGGACTCCTATATTATCTGTCCTCTAACACCAGCTTTGTGCTCTGCTTTTATAGTCTCATCTTCCCAGTAGAAGTCTGAAGATTTTTGGATTTTCGTTTCAGTCTTTGTTCTTCCCACCAAACCAGTATATTTTTCTAATACTGTAAGAGTCAGATACTGCAATAAGAGATCAAATGTTATGAAAATGTAGAGACTGAATATTATTTCAATTTTGTTCCTGCTGCTGGATTACAGAAAGTGTAGTTGATCTATAAGGATGATGCTGTTAGGGTTTATTTGGTGTTTTTGTGTTTGCTTGATGTTCTTTATTTTTAACAATTAAATCTTATTCTAAAACTTTAAATATTTGAAGATCTGAGCATATATGATGAAAGGTAAGATGGTGAAGACAGTGAAGATCTTCACTGACAGACTTTCCCTGTCCCATGGAATAACAGCACATCTGTATGACTTCTTGGATACTGTTTTCCTGAAGAGGGGATTTCTTTCTGTTATAATAAAACCAAAGGAACAACAAAAACAAAAAAAACCCCAAAAAACAAACAAACAAAAAAAAAAAAACAAACCCAAAAAAACCCAAAACAAAACAAAACAAAAAAAAAAATTGAAAAAGAAATCCATATAGCAAAAACCCCACCAAAACAAACACCAAAATACCCCAAATCAACAAAAACCTGCAAAAATGCTCTCCAGCTCAGGCTGATTTCTGTTTCCATGAATCAATACCCCTAGTGAAATTCACAGTCAGTCTGGCAAACACCTATGGCTGACCTATGCTGTAGAGAATAAACAGAGACGATGTCAGTTTTATGACTAATCCTCTGTCTTTCATGAAACCTTTTCTTCCCAAAAGAGGCTTAAGTATTTTGAGCACAAATGAAATAGTGCCCATGTTCTCTACTTTTCCATAATTCAAGAGCTAGGAAGCCTGATTTGTGAGAAGCTTATTCTGTGACTTTGTGTGTAATTGACAGTAAAGGGGGAAAATGAGGCAATGTTACGCCTTTGCCAGTTCTTTTTAGAGGAAGGAATATACTTACTCATTAATGATCCAAGCTATGAATAGATTCATGGTTTATAGCACAGCCTTAGAGTGGGTTAAGAGAATTTAAGGGTTTATCACACAGTCTTAAAAGAGGCTAAGAGAATTTAAAAGAAAGCTATTCAGACTGGAAAATTCTGGGTAAACATTTACCTATCTTCTTGGCAGCTCATTATTAAATTATATGTTGGCATTTTACAGTCATAGAAATAAAAGAGAGGTACAGACAAAGTAATAGAAACACTCTGATGACCTATTATTAGAGTTTAAGCTGAATAAATATTCAGCATCTAAAGTATGGAGCAGAGGTAATAAAAATCATTGGAAACTGCCATCCACAGTGCATAATATCCAGTAATACAATTTAGTTAATTACATTAATACATGATGTAGTACTGTATGCTGCAGTATTATCCCACTCTTTCTATGCCCTGGGGTTAAATTTATTCAAAGTCTTACAGTAGTTCTAAACAGTAGATATTTCATGATGACTGGCAGATAAATGCATTGATATAACTGTAACATAATGAAATCTCATCAAGGTGTGGGGAGTTAAATTTTTTTATTATTTTTTAAAATCAAATATTCTCATCTTCCTCTTATCAGAGGAAGGATCTGCATAAGAAAGAATGCATGTGATGAATACAGAACCTTGTTAACCTAAGTGTCCTTTAACATATGTTCAGTTCTGTCTTATTCTAGACATGCCCTCAACATCACCCTTTAGGTTTCTTGTCCATAGGAAGTAGATAATAGCACTTTTTTGCTTCATGATCATGTTACAAGTTTGGAGAGAGGTCAGGAAATGAGCAAGTGCTCTTGTTGCATGCAGAATTTTGGAATCTAGTCTGCAAGTCAGAGACCAAAACGTTGTGAGAGTCAGGTTCTCTGATCTGGTTGTGCTGTAAATCCTAAGGGAAGTGCAAACAAGCACAAATTGTGAAGTTACTGTATTCAGGTCTTAGAAATGTTGGAACACTTTTTGTTGGACGGTTTGAAATTACCCTGATGAGATTATGTATTTTATATATGTTTATAGAAATGGATTGAATTACACTGAAGTATGAATTGTAATGGATTTCATAAGAGAGCTTAAATTTGGTTCTCTTGAGAACATAGTGTCTTGCTAAATTTCTTATACGTTTTACTTTATTATAATACATATTTAAGAATTACATTCCTATTTACTGATGTTGATAACAGGATAATAGATCTCTACATTCTTTCTATGTTCAGTTTGTGTTTAATTATTGGAATATAGTAGATATTTTATCCTAATATTAGAGCATACTGCCCTTATTCAGCACTATTGAAATAAGCTTAACTTCACACATGTTGACTGTTGAGGGATTTCCCTGTATTACTCTAACTCTGTGTTCCCTTGAAAGATTAAAATAACTGTGATAGAATTATGTTTAATTCATTTCTATGAAAGTATTTCAGGCAACAGAACTATTGTTACCTTCCTATATGTATATCAGAACAAGTTCTCCTGCAAGACTGAGGTACAAATGGCAATGTTATTGAAGGACATAGTTTTCAAAGTTTGTTACTTAAAGGTGCACTTTGGCCCTTAGGCCAATTTATCTTGCCTCAGCTTGCTGGTCATCATAGCCCAAGTTACTTATCTAGGGACAATTCACATGAAGAGGAATAGATGCCTTAAGGAGTCAAGCTATTCTCTTTACTTTATCTATGCAGTGTCTGCTGGATCTCTGTCTCCACTGATCATAGCAGAAGAGCAGTTTAGGCAACTTCTAGGTCACTGATTTGGGTTGAAATTCCAGCTGCCCTGTGATTTTTCAAAAGCAGGTATAAGTTTTGACTTTTTTTTGGTGGTATATTTCGCCCACACAGATGATGACACAGACCTATAATAAAAATATTTAAGGTATTTCTGTATGTTTTGATTATTGGGGCATAGACAAATGCATTTGGTAGTGGAAGCAGGGGATAAGAACACAGGGACTAGGCCTGCTGAAGGATTGTAGCTTGGCACCCTTCTGCCCTCTCACCTGCTGCCTTAATGTACTTTTTGGAAATGTGAAAAACGACTGAGGGAACTAGGAAAGCAAGCAAAATGCAGATGCTCTGTAGATATTCTCTCAAAATACCAGTCATATCATTATTTCTAAAAGCTGTCATTAGATGTTTACCTTAGTTATTTTAAGTAAAAAAGTACAAATTATGGAAATGCAAGCACTTATGTGATGGTGATCCAAGAGATTGGGAGTTCATCACCACCAGGATATGCTTTATGCATGCTTTAATTTCACCTTGCATCTGCAGAGCATTTTGAGGCTTTGCTTTGTCCTCTTGCCCTAGGCAATTTTTATAGTCAGTAAACATCAAAGTTAATTAAAAAGAAAAAAAAGACATGCAGTGTTCATCACATGTCATAAATAACATTGATAGATTCTGTTCTCTCTATCTAAGCCTAGAAAATGAGGAATATGTAAACTGATATACCAGAAAGTATTTATAGCCTTAATAATAACTAAGATAACATACAGCAGCCACAGTGTCTTAAACTGTTTTATGTTTTGTCCTCTATTTAGCATTTATCTAGCAAATACAGCTTGAACTGTAATAGTCAAGAGATAATAGCAGATAGATAAATTTTATATCATGATGCAGACCTAGAAGCTGTATATAAATGTGCCAAAGACAGGATTTTTATTTTGTTGGGATTGCAGGAACATCAGATTTTAATAATGCACTGTTTTATTCTTCATCATAGTGTTGATGCTGAAGATTATGAAAGAGGTTTGGTAAATTTTCCTCTAATTTGGGCCTCTTTACGAAGAAAAAGGCAAACAATAATGAGTTAGAAATGCTAACAATGATCATATCTAAAACTTAATAATAACAACAACCACAAACTCAAAAAAATGGAAAGGTAATTTAAGGAAGTTCAAAGAAATAAAATTATTTGCAAGATTAACCCTTTTTTTGCAAAATACTTTGATAAATACTTTTTTGCAAAATACTTTGCAAAATACAGTGATAACTGTCTGTTAGAAAAAACCAAAGTATCCTGGCTTTGTGATAACACACCATAATGTTTTAATTACACTTAGTTACAATTTCTTCTTTTAATTACACTTTAGTTACAATTTCTTCAGTGCTATTTATATGGTGACTTTATAAAAACTGTTTCTGCCACCAATCCTTCTTTACCCTTAAAATGGATAATATACTTGTAGAAATATAATATAAAGTAAAAGTAGTAATGCAGTTGTTCTAACAAACAAAGTTTTAGGCTTGAACACAAAACAACTATAGTGTTCTGAGTGTCAGATGAATGTATTTCCAAAATCTGTCTGTACATTCAAAGTTATATCCTGCTTTCTCTTTGCTGAGAAAAAGCTGATGTTCATGAGATAGAAAAAGTGGTGAGGCAGATCAAGGAGGTTCGAGTGAGAAGATGAAAAGTATGCATTTTTTCCCTGGGAGGGAAAATACCAGAAATGAACCTGGAAATACTTGCACACAGGAATATAATGGCTGAACAGGGAGACAGGTGGGCCAGGAATTTTAGCTGAAACGGCTCAGAGAGATCCATCCAGCTAGGGTGGATTTGTATGTCCCTGATGAGTGTCTGCCCAGCTGCAGATGAGGGATATGTGGTCCATCAATGGATGTGTCTTTGTGAAGAATAAGGTGCTGTGACAGAGGTGCTTACAGATTCTTGCAGTGTCTGAGATAAGGAGCAGAAACTCAGTTCCATGGGTTCTTCTAATAGATTGTGTAACCACTTTATTTCACATAACTTATGCAGGATACCAGGATGTGGTTGTTGTGTTATAATTGATTATACGTGACCTATAGACTCTTTGTGCCCAAACAACATAATGTATAGATTGCCTGGATTTTCAATAACCAATTTCAACTTTATTAACCCTTATTTCTTCAAATGCATTCAGCACACAGACATGGTTATACTGCAAAAAATCAGGTTCCTCTTATTGGTCAGCTTTCACAAATGTTTTAGGCCCAGTCTATGAATTTTTAGGGGTCTACACAACTCAGAGTGATAAAAATAATTTTATAAACTGTGTAACTCCTTCCTGTGACTGGTTTCCTCCAACATTACAGGAAGTTAATGTCAATCACTGTAAAAAATTTGTAAGGCCACATCTTGGTTCCTGTTCTCCTGGATTTGTCATCTATAGAGACATAAAACAGACAAAGAGCCAGACTGAGGACATAATTAGAAGTGTCATCACTCCTGTGTTATTAGTCCCTGCTTTAGTGGATTTTGGAGAAGTCATTGAGGATCCAAGCTATTGCCTCAATGCAGATTTCTGTTCTAGCAAAAGACCATTTGAGGAGCAGTTCATTGCTGATATGGAATTGTTCTATCATTCAGACTGGGGAGAGGCAACCTGTAAAGTGAAGATGATGATTTTCAAAGAGATATGAAACTGAAGAAATATTTTCTATCCCTTTCTCTGATCTTGAACTGTGCACATTTTGAAAGGAAACACCCATGTATCAGTGGCTTAGTATTTCTATATCCCATTTTTAAAAACAAAGAAACGGAGTTCACATTTGAAACACAGAGAAAAAAGGAAAAGGCACAGTCCTACAAACTCTGATGAATATTGTGTTTACAGGACCTCAGGTTGGTATTTTTATATGCTGTTTATTCTCCGACTTACTGTTAAATCAATAGAGTTATTTTCAATTCCTAAACCCCTGGTTTTCACTATTTAATGTTTTGTCCTATAATAATCAAAAGGTGATTTTTTGCTTGGCACCTCTGATGTAATTAAATAATTTTGTTTACTTCATAGAATTAATTATTAATATGAAATGTGAATTGATATTCTGCATGACAATTAAAATATTAATTATATAGAATAGAATGAAAAATAAATATATTTAATAATATCAAGCAATAATTAGGGTAATAACTTTATTAATTAAATGAGAAAAGGAAAAAAAATTTTACAAGTTATCACCCTGGATTTTTTCCATTAGCTAGCAGATTAATGAACTTTTGAGACTTAGCTCCTCCACATGTATATAAGCTAGTTTGCACTTATTTTAGTATAACCTTTCAACTCATGCAGTGGATAATTTAGAAGAAAAAAATTATGACCATATGTATTAGAAGTGCATTAGTTTTATATTTACATAGATATAATAATTTTGACATTTAAAGCTGAATTTTTTTAATCAAACATGGCATTCATGCAAAATGTGTTATTTTAAAGAAGGCTACTCAAGTAATGTAAACAACAAAGTCATCTGCATTAAAAAGAGGCATGAGAAATATCTCAGAATAGAGAGAGTAGGAACTTGAATGGATTTGTAGTACAAGTGTTTCTGCAATTGTATTCAATTTCACTTATACAATAATATTTTTCAAGGCTGAACATTCAGAGTATAAAATGTCACACGTAAAATGTGTTATTTTATAAAGATGTCACATTTTATAAAGAAACTTTATAAACACTGTGCCTGTGTGCAAATTAATGTGCTAATACAGACCCTGTTCAAAACGAGAACTTGATGTTTCTTGATCACCAGACATGGCACTTCCTGTTTGGATTTTTTTTAATTTGTGGGTTTTGTTTTGTTTTAAAAGCATGATATACCAGAGTATAGGGCTACAGTTTTATGCACTGGTTGATCACTGCTGTGTTTGATTGGTTGCTGGTAGTCTTAGCGCAGTGCATTGAAATAATTCATTACATTCCTAGCAGCTAATGAGAAGTGCTGTTTTTGATATTTCCTTGACAATTTAGAAATTTTGAACACAAAAACTCTCATTGACCTGCCTAAGGGAACGCTCTGGCAGGTGATATAATTCTGTGAGTGCTTCATTCACCCGCGGTGAGAGCGATCAGGGAGCAAGGACCTGAGGTGAATGTCTGCCTGCTGGCTTTCGGAAGGGATCGGAATTCGCTGTGATTCCCTCAGGAGAATCCCATTCCTCTCCAGCAATCCCAGCAGGCAAAGTCCAGTGGAAGAGAACAGCTAATAGAGTATCTGTGATAAGCAGCTACAAATGTCAGCACAGGCCCTTCCAAGTTATCACATTCCCAGAGGATGCCAGCGAAGTTAGTGTATTACTCATTGCAGTTTCAGTATTTATCCTCTCATGAGACCTGCTTGAGGACAATCTTCCTTATGTGTTCTGTGTAGTACCCTGCCATCTAATATCACTGTAGAATTTTATTTTGATTCTATCTTGGTAGAAGCAAGGTAGAGATTTTGCTTTCTTTTAAAGTAACCAGTGATATGTGTAATTTGTTTCAATTTCTTTCTTAAAAGTTGACCTTGTATGCTGAGCTTTGACTTTTTTCTCTCTATATATATGAACTGTGACATTATTCAGTATTTTAAGGAAAAATAGAGGTGACATTTTTTACATAAATATGCAGGTAGGCTGATAAAATACAGCAATGGCTACTTCCTGCTTTTATCCCCAGGTGTGAGGGGATGCAGCTACGGTTGCTGCAGACATTTTAAAACCTTATTTCAGGAAATTTCTTTGAGCTTGTTGCATTTTTATGTTATTTTAGTTAAAAAATATTTAACTAACATAATTTAATTCATAGGATCATACCTGTTCTCTGTCAAACTTGCTACCACCTTTCTCTTACGCTTCAGAACAGAATGCCTGGGTTCAAGCTATGGATTGGGAAGGATTCCTGGGCAGTGCTGTCTGCTGAACTGTGGCTGAGCACTCCTGGGGACCAAGTGCTCGTTGGCATCAACCAAAATTGTACTAAAGGTCATGCAGATAATTTAGTGCTATGGAGGCTCACTTATCAGAAAATGAGAATGTGCCATGACCCTGCTCAATTTACTACTAAAAATAATACTTTACTGTCCTCTCAGAAAGCTTTTAGTTTATTGCAGTAATGGACTTCTTTAAAAATGAAAAAAAAATTTTGTGTTGCAGCTACATGCCAAGATGCTAATGTATAACTATATTTCCATATGGAAAATGAAGTTTCGCATGCTGACTGAATATAGATAGACTTAAAAGATCAAGTAGACTTTAAAGTATCTGCATTCACACATATTTTTTTTAATGTGATATGTTTTTTGCATGCACTTAGAAAAATGACTCATAAACATCAGGCTTGGGATTTTGTGCACACTATTACTTGTAGGATCATTGTTTTTTACTTTGGATCTCAGCTTAAAGAAAAAGTGAAAACAAGAACAAAAAAGCCAAGCAAAGCAAAAAAACCCCTATAATATTATGTGGTAGGTATGATTATTCTTAACCAAGTTTAACTTGGTTTTTTGAGCCTCTTTTAAAAGCTTAAAAAACATAGGTTTTGTTTTGGTTTGTTTTTTTTTTTTTTTTAAATAAATTTTTCTAATGTAAATATCAGCATTGCAACTCTGATTACAGTGCTCTACAGAATCAGGGTTCTTTTGCTCTTTCCAATATATGACTATTAAATAAAATCTCATGGGAAAAAAAATGCCCACAGCACTTCCTACTAACCACTTGAAACTGCTTTTTGTAGGAATATTACCAATGGAACTACGAACTCTAATTCTCATTTCAGCTTAGGTATAAAAGCACACTAGAAAAAATATTCTAAATTTACATTTATATAACTGAAAGTAGAATATGCCCCATGATACTTTTACATCTTTTCCTGCAAAGTGGCAATTGAAACATTCTCTCAACACTAAAAATGAAATCCCTACAGTTGTATAGGAACTTAAATTCCTGTCATTGGGAAATACATTATCTCAGGATGGCCATGGGTACCACAAGATGCTGAGAGCAGTCCCTGAATAGAGTGTAAGTAGTTATCAGCAGGCGTCGGTGGTATTGAGTGAACCTCAGGAAATTCTTACAATGCAATGTTATGACAAGTTCTCGTTCAGTTCTTGAGGCACAATTGGAATTTCCCATTGCAATAAGCTAATAAAAATGCATTAGGGTTAATGCAGATATAAAAGCTCTGAAATGGCTACTATCAGTAGAAAAATATAGTACAACTGCTAATATCAGGGTTTGATGCATGCTTAAATACCTAAGGAAAAGAAGTATTAAATAATTTAAAAAAAAAAAAAAAAACCCACTTAAATATCATTCTTTCACACTCAGATAATTCATAGATGGCTGGAGCAAATTAGGGGGGAAAAAAATCTGCCCAAGTATGAAAGATTTAGAAACCAAAATACATTGAGGATTATATGAGAAATAGATAAAATTCCTATTCCAACCTCATAATGGATAAAACTCACAAGAGCAGTACACAAAATACGGATAATTCTAGCTGCATAAAGCAGTTCAGTGAGACTATTGTGCTCTGCCATTCCAAACCCCGTGATGCTCAAATTCAAATACTTCTGGTTTCAATCAATCTTTATTATCCACTTATGTGCTTGGGATTGATGAAAACAGTTGGCAGTGCTTGAAAAAAAGGATCAGGTGTGTGTGAGCTACTAACCTTTAACATGGCTCATTAGAATATATCCTGAAATACCTTTTGCCTTATACAAGACAGGCTGTTGCACACACACAAGTCATCCATCAAATAGCTGGGAAATTGTCTGTAACAAGCCAACTGCAGTAGTGATAGAAGCCCAAATGTATCACTTAATTCTTTTTTTTTTTTCTTTTTTTAAATGGGAAAATATATTTAATTTCAAATTGCTTGAAATGTAAGAGGTTTTCTTTTTGTGAGAGTTATTCATAATGTATTGCATTACAAGCTTTTAACAGGAAAGAGATTGTCATGCAATGTAAGAACCTTTATTATGAACAAAAATCTTGACAAAATCAGGGTATTTTTTGACTGAAAAAGTTAAGATCACATATTACCTTCCTGGAAATTATATTAGCTTTAAAAAGACAAGTATTACACACTGATATTACAAGTATCAAGTATCACACACTGATAAATTTTCAGTAATGCTGGAGTTCTTATGAGGTCTACATCTTTAGCATTAATTGATTTTTGTTTAGTTGTAGTAAATTACTATGAATTGCCTTTGTTACAGTATGACCCCAGCCAGCAACCAAGCACCCACAAAGCTGCTTGCTCACTCTCCTCTCCTTGGGGGGGGAGAAAATAAAAGGAATATGAGAAGACTTGAAGATTGTGATAAAGGCAGTTTTGTAGGTGAAGTGAAATCTGTGCACACAAACAAAGCAAAATAACGAATTCATTCACTACTCCCATTGGCAGGCAGGTGTTTGGCAACCTCCTCAAAAGCACGTCCTCATCACGAGTAGTGGTTTCTTGGGAAATTAAATGCCATGACCCCAAACGTCCCCCTTTTCTTCTTCTTTCCCTGAGCTTTTCTTGCTGAGCATGGCACCATGAGGCACGGGATATTGCTGATGGTTGGTTTAGTCACCTGTCCTGGCTGCGTTTCCTCCCGGTTTCTTGCTCACCCCAGGCCTTCTTGCTGGCAGAGAGGGGAAAAGTGAAACTCAATTCTGCCCAAGCTCTTGTCACCAATAGACAAGGGATTGGTGTACTATCAACATCATTTCAGTCACAATTCTGAAACACGGTACCATATCTGCTTCTGTGCAGAAAAGTCAGTCTCAGACAGATGCCACACAGCCATCTAATTATTTAATTACCTCATATTCTAAGTTTTTTTTTTTCCAAGGAGCAAGGTGAGCTTTGATTTTCTGTCATTTTTTCGTCAAGTTACTAGGTCTTAATGATAATTTCATCATAATAGTAATAAAAATTCACCTTTTCAAAGCAGTAGAATAATTGGCTCAAATTCATTGTTTTGGCTTGCGCCATGAGGCAGCACAGAGGATCAGAAGAAATTGGTGATTCTGTCTCAGGACCTAATGTAGTTGGAATAGCAAAACCATTGGAAGTCTTAACATTGACCTGAAAGTCATCTGGATAAGCACCTATTTATAAATTCTCATGAACTCAGGACAGATTGTTCATAATTACATATACCTACTCATAGCGGAAAATATATTTATCAAACTGGCTTTATTTGGCTTAAGATGTATTTTTTTCACATTTGCTCCATGCTAATAATTGCTCTGATATGCTGAATAACATCTGTAAGTAGTTATTTTGATGTTACATCAAATGTCAAATTGTATCAAACATAGTCAAAGAATCTTTTATAACAGTTCCTGAAGGCTTCTGTATAACCTACAGGTGGATGGAGAAATGTTACAATCATTCAGAAGAAAAATAAAGCAAATCTAAAAGTATGATATTTATACACTGATCTGGATAGGCAACATGATGATATCTTAATATGTCACAATGCTGTCTACAATCACAGATTAAGCTAACTGCATAAGACAGCATGATCTGTTGTAAAATATGTCAATAGTTGATCTAGTAGAAAAGGAACAATTTATTTACCATCAGATGTTCCACATTTTAGCCCCTGAGCATTAAAGAATGAGACTTGGAAACCATTTGAGAAATGTAAATTGATTATTATTGTTTGTCTTTCTTAACAGGGGCTTTGATTTCTGAACTTTAGGGATAAATTGCCTTTAGGACTCATTCAGACAAGTAATTCCACTTTAACTTAAACACTACCTAAACAGATATTTTTGTTTGATTTATTGGGTTTTGTTTGTTTGTGGTTTTTTGTTTATTCATTTTGGTTTTTTTTTTGGTGGGTTTTGTTTTTTTTTTTTTTTTGTTTTTTGTTTTTTTTTTTTTTTTTTTTTTTTTTGTTTTTTTGTTTTTTTTTTTTTGTAAAGGAAACCATTTTACAGGACTGAGTTGAGAAGTGCACATGTGGTTCTCCTGTCAGATGTGGGGAGTTTCTTACCTCCAACAGGACAGAGCTGGAAGAAGCAGCTGGTAAAAACAGGGGGCAGTAACCTCCTGGCCCAGAACAGCATGCTTAGTTGTCATCCTGTGGTAGAGATTTCAAAGTACACATAAATATAGAAATGGTGGTCTGAGGAAAAAGAAAAGGAAATAAGGGATTTTAACAGCTAATTTTTTTTTAATTGTTCTGAGAAATTTGAAAGTGTTGAGATTGCTTGTTGTATAGAGTTGCATAGAGACTGCAGTACCTGTTTTTGGAAGATTATCCATGTTTCCTTTGAGTCCTCTAATTGTAGAAGAAATAATCCAGTTAGGCTTCTTGGAGGAGGGATGTGAAAGAACTTATTTTTTTCAAATGTTCCTAAATAGCATATTATGAACAGTGGATAAATTTGTGGAATAGATTTCCAAACAAAATAGCTGGCTGAAGATCTTGGCAGCAAATCACAGGCATGACAGAGTAAATGGAGATTTATATTGAAATGGTAGTAATACAAAATACATACTTGGACTGTTTTCCCCCAGGCTATAACTATTACCTATGAAAGGTTTATCTATTAAACCAATAACTTTGCGAAACTCACAAATGAGAAGCCATAAAAATCCATTCTGTTTATGTTTACACTACCTAAAAGGAAGAAAGGGGGAAAGACTAATGAAATATATATTAAGCACATGCTGAATGGTGTCTTTTTACATTTGATTTCCCTCATAAATGTTTCTTCATTAAGTATTTTAGCTCTACTTTTTTATAAATTTGATATAACATAATGAATACTGCTTTAAATACTTTTCTACTTTGCTTTGGCCACAAACTTAGAAATCCAGAATGAAAAGGAGAGGCACAAGAAACTCTGGTGCTACCCAGTATATTATTTTTTAGACATTTTTGTCCAAGGGTACAAAACTGCAGAAGCATTAGTGGTGTACTGTTAGACATCTTGCATCTAAATTCTTCAAAACCTTTAAAAAAAGGAGCATACACTGGCAGTGTAATAGAATTTATGACTGTATTTTTTTCCTAAAAGCTTTTCTGCTGCTGTTGTAATTTTTTGTTCTGCTTGAGAATACTTCACCTCTGTCCCTAAGCTGCTCAAGCCTTCTTCATATCTGGAGGTCACTTCTGCTGGTTTTTTTTTTGGTTTTTTTTTTTTTTTTTTTTAATATTCTTTAAGTGCTTAAAACAAACAAAAAGTGTTTAATGGAAACATTTGACTGAGAAGAAAAAAAAATGTGAGAAAGAGGAAACATTCAACAAACAGGAGACAAAAAAAGGGGAGTCAGCGAGTGGGGTGTGAAGAAGGCAATAAATGCCTAAATCAGCATATTGAAATGCTAATGTGGAAACCAGGGCAAGGTAGTTTTTTACCACTCCTTGGAGTACACAGAAAAAATTTCTTCCTAGTGCTTTTATAACAATTTGGAGAATCTTACAAGTGTTTTTTTGGGTGTTGATAAGGTTACATAAAGAAATACAGTTTATGTTTCATAGGCTTCTAACTGTTGCTGTGCTCCGGGTTCTTTCTTACCTGTCAGTACATCTGAGACCAGGTGCAATACAGTCAGAAAAATTCTAGTGCTGAGCAATGCTTTTTATTATAACTGGAGTCTTATAATTTCTGAATAGAAAATGAGTTTGTCAGTGTCCTAAGTACTACCATACCATTCCTTTTCCTGCCTTCCCAGTGTGACTCTTTACTACACACCTTGGCTTAATTTTCATTGTAATTCTGCGCTATTGTTTGTACCTTTGGAACACCTCCTGTCTGTGAGGTGGCGTAAAATGTAATTTGTTAGGTATTTGTGATTTTTTTACTCTTTTTTTTAGTGTTACAGTTCCATTATAGAGTTAGTCTGTGGATTTGTCAAGGTCATTTGAATTCAAATCCTGCTTTCTTCCTGGTGCTCAGAGCCTTTCACTGTTTTGGGTCATCCACAGTTTCCAGGAGTATAACATTATTCAAGATTAAAGAAATATTGAGCCAAGTGCAAGAAATATTCCAATAGCATCTCATTTGCAGTTTCACCTTTTCCTGCCAGCAAAATATGGATAGCTACCAAATGGCAATTTTTTTTCAACTAACTGAGTATCAGTGTCATGGAGAACACTAATACTGTGATCATTTCTTCTGGGCAAGTTAACATTGAACCTCTTGTCTATATAATCTTTCAGTCACTTAAGATTTTTTCTTTCTTTCTTTCTTTCTTTCTTTCTTTCTTTCTTTCTTTCTTTCTTTCTTTCTTTCTTTCTTTCTTTCTTTCTTTCTTTCTTTCTTTCTTTCTTTCTTTCTTTCTTTCTTTCTTTCTTTCTTTCTTTCTTTCTTTCTTTCTTTCTTTCTTTCTTTCTTTCTTTCTTTCTTTCTTTCTTTCTTTCTTTCAATTCTGGCCTTAGGTCAGATGATCTTTGAATAAACTAACCTACATACGAAGAGTGACCGTTAACCAAAATAAATTAAACTAGTACAACTCCTAGAAAATCAAAATCAAAACCCCTCCTAGAAAAGAATGACAGTTTCATATTTTTGTATTTTCACTTCTAGTCAAGTGAAAATCTGAATGTTCTTTGAAAAAAATGTGTGTATTAAATGTAAAAAAGTATGGTTTAAAAGCACACTAAATACCAGGCACAGAGACAAGTATTAGATACTGAATATATTGGTTATAATATTGTCATAGCCTAAGTGGGGATATAGCAACATAGCCGGTTTGTTTAGGTAGTAATGGCAGTATGGAATTCAAAATGAACTTCAAAAAAACCCCATAAAATTATGAGTTCAGTGTTTTTGCAGTTGCACACAGCCATACACTGCTGATCAGTTGGTTTAAACTGGGACTGAGCAGGTTCCATTACCTACACAATCCGATCTCACTGGGCCCTGCAGCATAAGCCTGCATCTAAATCATGGAGAAAACTGGAACTGCTGCCAGGCTTGGCACTCACAGAGACTCTGGCCTGATCCTATGGGCCAAAATACTTGCTACTTCTGTGAAGTCTATTTTTATTGGTTATTAGTTCAGTCATCATTGATTATTAGTTCAGCAGCTTTCCTGCTGCTTCCAACTCTTATTTGTTTGTTTGTTTGTTTGTGTGAGTTAATTTGAGTTCTTCTAATGTTGAAATAATAACTGTATATAATAGCTGATAGTTCATTTTGTGTATCAGCCATTAATCCAGTGGTCTGGACTTGCTAATTAAATCTATCTGCACTGCAGCTCTTCTAAAGTTAGGAAGGAAGGAATGAGGTAAATCAGCTGTAGCAATTCTATTTTCTTCTTGCTGTGGAGGTAGGCACGTCATTGCTATTACCTTGGTTAATGCAAGGCTTCCTTTCAAGTTTGACTTCTTGTAATGGAAGCTACAAAGAATAGATTTATTAGTTCATGGGTTATGCTCATGGGCTTCCTGACCCTGTTGCAATTCCTAAAGCAGTCATTATATTTTATTTGTTATATTTCCTCTCCTTCTCTTCAGAAAATTTTCATTGGCTTCAGAAAGAGATGGTAATGCATTTACAATTTGTTCAGTTCTTAGCTGATCAAGAAAAAGGGAATAAGGAGTTTTGCTGCTTGGTTTCCACATCATTTTTGCTTTGTCATTTATTCCATTGTCAGCCTTTGTTATTCTTTAGAACTCTATTGAGCAGGAAGTGGCCAAAGGAGAAAAATCTGATTGAGTAGACTTTAACAAGGCTGGTCATAGAAAGAAAAGGGAAAGTAATACCTGTTTGAAGAGAGAAGAGAACCATACTGTGGAGATATCTCAGTCTTGTGGGTACAAGCAGATGTGATCAGGATATCAGTATATAGCTCTTATGTGTCAGCTGAACCCTTTGCCAAAATGAAGTCTTAATTCACGTGGGCATGAGTTTGAAAAGTAGTTTTCAAAATAGATTTTTTCCCCCAAAATGACATTAGCCTTTGGAAAAGCATGGCTTTGATTTTTAAGTTCAGCAGTAGAAAAACTTTTTATTTAATATGCTTGATTAATAAATTCCATTAATAAAATTTGATTTAAAAGCAACTTTCAAAAATGCTGCATAGATGTGTTCCTATACTTTTTCGTTATTCTTTGAATATATGCAACTATGCTTCTATATTTTGTATTTCGTGATCTACTGAAACAACATGTCTTAGGTTTGTTTAAAGAAAAAATATTTTGTTTATTTAAGAAGAAAATACACAAAGATTTCTTCAAATTTTTAACAATGATAATTTTCATTTATTCCTCATATTTATATGAGTCCATAGAATAATTACCTTTATTTTTACTCTATTTGATTGGACAACTCCTTTAATACTTATATTAAAGTGTAATGTTTGTAGATGAGGGAAAGCAGTTCCAATAAAATGACCAACAACTAGAATGAATTAAAAAAACAGGAGAAAAGCTATTTTGAAAAAAGTTATTTATCATACTGGCACCATTTACATTTTTTTTTCATTTGAGCATAATATAAAATTCAAAATAAAAGTGCAATAATTAAGGAGATAGAATTTAAATTAAAATTTAGAAATTGCTTGTTAGAAAAAATAGTTTATAAAATTAAGTTACATTATGCTGGATCATTAAAAGCTTGCTTTTTGGGCAGATAAATATAGACAATTCTCACTATAATCAGTGAAGAGCAGTGGATGATTAATGCCTCCAAAGATAACTCCTTCAGGCTAGATCAGATCCAGGTTAATTGTTAGTATTAGAGAATTAGAAAAGGAAAAAATTCAGAGTTGGAGGAAGAAATGTTTACTCCAGAGAGCTGTACCAGTCAGCTGCTCTGTATCCCCTCTACATAAGATTTTATTGGAAGGAACCTCACAGTGAATATTTTCTGTATAATATATATATATGTATCTTTTTAAACATTATTTTATAAAGGATTTTGAAGCACAGCCTGAAATAGGGATTAGATTTTAAACTATTTTCTGTATGGAACTGAGACTAGTTTAAATTTTCAGGCTGGGGACGTAAGAATCGCTTCTTTTTGTTAGTTGAAGAATCAGTTCAGTATGCTGGAACTGTTCCTTAGGGAGGAAAAAGAAGCAAGTGCAGACTCCTGGCTGGAGCCCAGCTGCCTGTTAGAGTTCCAGAGCATGTCCTGATTCACTTCTATTTGTTCTTCTCTCACTTGTTCATTCATATCCTTTCCACTGAATCATGAAACAAGAAACTGTGAAATCTCTGGGTCAGTGGATTTTGGTATACTCTTAGATCTCTAGGCATACTGTGATTGAATGCAGTTGACAGTGGGTTTAGTACCGTGATTCCTTGGAGCTTTTTTTTTCTATCGTGGGCAGTACTAGGTAGCAGACACTTTGTGTCTAGAAACACTGAACTGAAATACTGTCACTGATATTATCAAAAAACAAAGCTTTTTCCAAAATACTAGCGCTGTAAAAGAAAAGATAAATAAATACTCCTACGTACATTTATTTACAAACAAGCTTCACAAACTAAATAGTTTAATATCTATTTTGTAAACTATATTCTGATCCATTACTGCATAAAAAGAGTAGCTCAATTTTTGTACTGCAAACTTTTTTATTTCTCATTTGTCTGTGACAGTAGTACACAGGATTTGGTCTGTTGCTGGTTGTGGTGGTGTAATGAGGCATGGACCTACAGAACTTTGGATCTGTCCGAATCTAAAAAATAATTCCTTTACATTATCACAAAAATCTTGAATTCAGCATCTGAATACATGTTTGAGCAAAAAAGTACATAAGTTTGGTTAAATGAAAGATTTTTTTTCTTAATTTTCTGGTTACTAATGAAATAAACGTACAAATGTGTAGAAAATAGTAAGGAAACAGTATGTTCTTAAAATAGAAAGGAAGCTAGGTGAAGAAAGTCTGGATGGCTGGTATTTTGAGCCTTAGGTCTAACAGGTTTCCAAAGTCTTGTCATGTTTTCCTGAATTGTCATTCTGTTGGACTCTAGAAAATTTAGAAGCTAGGTAAAATGGTATAAGGGAGAATAAAAAAGTGTAATGCTGCTTCTGCTCCCTGAAAGCGCATTCCATTTAGCACATTGCATTCATACCCAGTCCACCTCAGAGCTCTGATGCACGGGCACGAATGTCCAACTTTGTGACACTTAGCACCTCTGTCTGTCACTTGTTTGCTCCTGAGCAGAGGAGTTGCTCACGCAGCAGTTATTGGGTCAGCGCGCGTTGAAGCCCAAATATTAAAGAATCAGTGCTCTTTGGCCTCACTGTGCTGGGCTGTAAAGTGCAGCTGTTAGCTGCTGCCTCATAAACAGCTTTGCTGCTCCTGGTGTGGGTGTACTTATCTGTGAGGAGGCAGAGAGGTGGAGAGCTGAAGCAAAGATCACTTCTATCAGGAAAGCTGCTCTTTTTCTTGCAGCAGAAACTCTCAGTTCAAACCCACATCCAGTTGGAAACTTTTGCTTGCTACTCAGATGTGCCAATTGATTTTAAGGCAACGCATTCATCACACACGTACAATAAAATGAAGAGAAAGTCTGAAAGAATGAAGAAAGTAACAAGTTTGCAGCCATAGAACAGATTTTTCTGTTTATCCCTCTGGTAGGTACTTAGTGCCAGTACAGGGAATCACCTTTCCTCTCCTCTTCTGCATCAGTTTAGCTCCCATGTAATGTCTAACGTAGCTCAGAGTGGCTTGCATAGCACTGATCTCATGAATTCAGGTCAGAGCTGAAAACAGTTTTCCAGGTTTGAGTTTACAGTTGTGTTACTCTGAAATCAAACTCAGTTTTATTTTATTCTGATTCAAAGACGTTGAAATCAAAATAATCAGAATTTTCCAGATTATTTACTCTTTGGTTTGCTTTATTTTTTGGTTTGTATGTTGTTTGTGGCTTTTTTTTTTTTTTTTTTTTTTTTTGTTTGGTTTGGTTTGGTTTGGTTTTGGGGTTTTTTCCAGAGTGAGTGGGACAATTATAAGAAATTCCAAGTGCTCTTGGAAGGCTCTAGAGGTCTTTTGAGGAGTTCAAAGAATCCCTTGGGTACTGAAATAAACTCTCACTTTAGAAACTTCAGGGTGTTTAATTAGTACTCCTTTCTTTGTTCCTGGGTTGCAACAAAGACTCTTTGTCAGCTTTGGGTTAAACTATTAATGAAAAGGGTGTGTTAATTAAACAACTTGCTTATTTCTAATTGGCAAAAGTGCTCTAGCCCTCCTGAGACTTACAGCCGAGCACAGCAATGTCTGCTAAGAGATACTCATGAGCTGCTGAGAGATGCCATAGAAAATATTAACATCCAGGAAAAGCAGCAATAGTAGCAATCTTGTGTGGGGAACGCTTCACAAAAGACAAAACATGGATATTCATTTTCTCAGGGATCTTCCTATTTGGTTTTTCTTTTCTTTTTCTTTCTTCACAGTGCACAATTTGCATGACTTACAGGCAAAACCGATTACTTGGTGAGACATTTGCAGTCATTTGAAATTTTCAAGTTCTCATTCAGAAACAATATTCAGCTCTTATTTTTGTTTTTTTTTTTTTTTTGTAGGTTTTGTTTGTTTGTTTGTTTGATTGTTTTTTAATCTTTGCCTGTTCTAGACATCATTGATTGAGGGAAAAGGAGAGCAGCACCTGTATGAAAACAGCCTCTGAGATGTAATGCAATGATTTCACACAGCAAAGTTGCAGAATTGCCTCTTTTGAGTTTTGTTTGTTTTTTGTATTTATGGCCACTAATGTATTAAAGGAAAGCCCTACTGATAATCTTCTGAATTTAGTTAGTATTATGCAAGATAGCCAGCAGCTGGGTTGACAGAATGGCACACAATTATTCCACCCCAGCATGTTATGCCAGTACAAAGAAAAATGTCATGGGATGCAATAGCTTTTAGTTTATATTTCTTTGAAGAAAAAAAGTTATCTCTTATCTCTCAGCAACATGGCCTTTGCTACTACCTTAGAAACACATTAAATATTTTACTTGTACTTTTTTACATGCAAATGTTTATTAGAACTTCAATACAGATAAATTCATTATCTGACATATATAAATTAGTTGGAGAATCATATTTACAAAAAGTATTGAAGAATCCAATTTTTACAGCAGCATTTTGTTGCATACTGAAGCATATTGTGATGAATTAATGCAACACTAAAGTTCATAAAAATCCAGTTTGAATTTGCTAATCTGTGTTGGCCATTTGCTGTTTAACTGAGAAAATAACTAATTTTCATCTGGATTAGGAAGACTTTATTTTATGAATTTAAGTAGTTAATGTACCTTAATAGAAGTGTGAGTACTGAAAACTATACATTTTTATTTTTTGACAAGATCTTGGAGAGATACAGGAATCAGGTGTGCATGTGTGTGTTTCTGTGTGTGTCAAATGTACACAGCTTTAAAATGCAGTGGTTAAAGAAAGACAGAATCTTTACTCTGCCAGCTGCACAGCAGCTGAGGAAGAGGTTTTTAAAAAATGTTTTTTCTGCTAAACATCCAAGTAATCTTAGATTGGCCAGTATGTATTTCTTATCCAAGGGTGGAACACAAATAATCAACACTTCTTGTCTTAGATTCGGAAAATATTTTTAAGATATAATCATGAGAAGATGCTGATGGGTTTGTCTCATCTGCAATTTTCCACATCTGTCAGAAAGGTCAGTAACTTTGTCTCCAATTCTTTGTAATGTGCTGCAGAAGCACTTTTTAAAAGTAAGAAATTGCCTTGTCTTATAGTAGTCCCAATATTTAGATGGTAATATGAGAAAATGGAGGAAATAACCTTTAGGAGAGCTTTTTGTACCTAAGATTTCAGATACTATTGTTTGGTTTTACTAAAATTCTTATTTTAGGTTATATTTTTTTTAACTTATCCTGAAAGAAGTTTTCATCAAGGGCCGTGTGGGTGATGATCTGGGTGGGAAAGAGCTGTCAAAAAATCTTGAAAATGAGGAGTAGAATTTAGATCAGTGTGCACATGCAAGTGTCCTTAATCAGAAGGGGATGTCTGAATGACTTTTAACTTCTTTGTTTACTTCCTATGTTTGATTGAGTAAAATTGGAATAAAACCATTTATTTACCTAGGACTATTTCCTTCCCTCCTAGTAAGAAACTTGAAATTGATTCTAACTAGACATATTTCTTCCCTGAAGTAATGCAAAATCTTTGTCTCATAAATGCATGCAGAAGCTCTGTGGCTCATCGGGGTGCCGTGACACTGCAGAGCACTGATTCTGTGGTGTCAAGGGGTGACACATTTGGTGCTAACGGGCCATCGGAGTATTGGGATTTGAACTGTACACGGTAAGAAGCACTGGCTTTCCTGTAGCATGACAGGCTTTTTAAAGCAGTGGGAGTAATGTTAGTCTTACATGGCTCCTCATGTATAAAGTTCAATTATTAATAAGATTTTTTTGTGTAACTGAATTAATAAAATCGGATAATATTTTTAAAATTCTGAAAATAAAATGTAATAGTAACTGCTTTGTAAGAGCCACCACCATTCTACATTTTTTTCATTTGTAAAATTTCTTGGCATCTAGAGTTTAAAATTCACTCTTGAAAGAAACATTTCATTTTATACTGTGTTTTGTTAGATTTTTTTCTTATAAATTTTTTCTGCTGCAAAATGTAATCTGTCTTGGGTAAAGATCTTAACTTTTTTTTAGTGTAGTTTTTAGCAGCATACAGGATTTGTTTACATTTCATGTAATGGCTCTCCTCTTTATATTGGAGGCTAAAGACACCTAAGTGTAAAGCTGTTCCAGTTTTATGTTGCCTTCAAGGGCATCAAATAAAAACCAAAAGAGCATTTGAACCACAGAAGGTTAAAACTGAGCATCTTCTAGTTTTCTATCTTTCAGATGAAGTGATTTTTTTTTAGTTTTAGTGACCTGGAGTGTTTTCTTTGAAATAACATTTTGATTGTTTTTTTTTTTTTTCATTTTATAACTTTGATTATAATTATTGTGCAAAAAAATAAAATCAGCAAAATAAAAAAAGTGACTTTGGAAATTAATCAGATTTATGGTTTAAAAGAGTCTATGGGGCTCAAATTACAGATGTTTACATATTCATTCTGTTTTGTGTTTGAATACCAGTTGTCCTGCAAAGAAATGTAGAATGTATTTTATGTCATATATTCGCTCTGTTTTCTAACATAAGTGTTTTGCTTAAGCAGATTTGCTAGGAAGTGACAGCACTGAAAAATTGGACACAATGACTGCTGGAAGTATTTCAGTTCCCAGCAATCTAAAGAGTGCAGAAGAGAGAAAATGAAATATCACCATGTTTTAAAGATGACAGTTTGGTCAAAGACTGCTTTTTACTCTAGAAACAAATTGAGTAAATCAAGTAGATCTAAAATGTCTGCATGCATTGAAGATGCAAAACCTTTTTAGTTCCTTTTATTTTTTTCCTTGTCTCCTCTCTCTTTATAAGCATGTGGTAGAACAGTGACTTATTAAATGTAAAACACTCCGTGAGCAGCATAGTTCTTCTGGTTTAATTGTTATCGTTTGATAGTTTTGAATCATAACAGGCTTTCATGAAACATAGTTACATAATCTATATAAAATTTGGTGAAATGAAACTGAAATGAAGTCTTATAGTCTTCAGATTATATTTTGTAAATAACTTCAGAGGAATATTTTTGTCAGATCCGGTTTTCTAAACCTTCAGTTTCATGAGTTCCTGCTGCACTTCTGTGGATCACGAATCAAAATGTTGATCTGGCCTGTTTGTTTCAATTGTTTTGAGTATTAGCAAGCATCTACAAAGACAGGTTTTGTAAATAGGGTCTTTAAAATAGGAGAGGGGAAAATGTTTATTGAGCATGGCTCTCAACTTGAGCAGATGTAAATGCTTATGATTAAATTCTTGTTTGTCAGTGGGGAACAGTGAGCAGTGGGATAAATGACAAATGTACATTTCTCTTCTGCTGCTTTTAAAGGTGGCATAAGACTTGCTGCAAGTGTATGTTTCCTTCACATTTAACTAGAAATATTTTGCAGAAAGAGTTTACTGTTTAAAGTTTAAAGTTTACGGTTTAAAGTTCTGCTGAGAGTGGAACCCACCATCCATAAAGTAAAAACCCCGTGTGCTACCCACAGTCTGTGCAGATACTGACAAGGAGACACCAGAGACACAAATGCTGCTGCTTTCTTCATGTTCTGCAACGAATTGGTCTTATTTGGCAATCTGCTCCAACACAGCTTAGCTATTGTATTATGCTAAAAACTGTCAAGATATTTTCCTTCTTTTTAGTCCTCTCTGCAATACCACGAAATGAATTTGCATCATTTTAAATGCAGCAGATCCAAACAAAAGATCTACAGACTTGGATTTCTCAAGTTCCTGCCTGATACACAGAAAGGACTTAAGTATTTTTCATCCTAGAAAGCAGAGGGTATTTATGGACCTACATAATGTTTGTTTGTTCCTAGGAAAGCCAGGAGTTGGAGCAAAGCATTAATGTTTTTTGCCTCAGATATGTTACATGAAGTCTTTAAGAAAATATCTTCGAGGGTCTCTCATTTTCTTGAAGAAGCAAAGCCATTACTTAGAAATTTCTCCCAAAAATTCTACGTTTGTGGGCATCCAAAGGAGGACTCAAGTTTCAAGAAGTAGCTACTGAAACAACATCAGGGAAAAGGTTATGCAAATTTTAAGATGAAATCAGCCCAGGAGTCTTGCTGTTTGAAGAATGAGAGAGGCCTTTCATTTGTAAAATGCTCTACAGTGATGCAGAAAACCAATTAAAATATACATGAAGTTTACACTCATTTTTAATTTCTGAGACATCCTTCCCTTTGAAATAGACGCCCCCACAAAGAAATATCTGGAATTGTAACCAATCAGTCTTGGCTGGTGTATTCTGCTTGCCAGCCAGGCTAGGCACACTTTCATTGGTGCACGTGTGTCTCCTGAAACTTAATTGGGAAAAATATCTTGTCTTGTTCATCCCCCCATCGAAGATATGGGGCAGCCATTTAAATGTGTCTGACTCCTGAGTCCTACAGCTGGTAACATTCTGAGTAGGGGCAGCCATGTAAAACTAAACTGAGCTATCCTTCTGTAACTTACCTGGACAGAAAAAAGCCTTTGCCCCCTGCATATTACATGTAATTTAATAGAAAATAAATGGAGACACATTCAGACTGATTTTGGGTCCTACAATAAAAATTTTGCTACTTCACTGGAAAAAGATTTTTTTTATTTTTGATCAAATATAAGAAAAAACCCAACCCTAAACACTAAACTAAACCAGTTTATAGTGTATATTTAGTACTCCCATATGCAAATTCTGTACCTATATTAATTTTCCATGAGGAATTTATGAGCAAAAGGATTATTATTTACCTAAAAACTGAAAGTGTGCGATATATACTATGTTCAAATCACCAGAGTGCAATCTAATGTGAGGTAATTAATCTGATCTTACAAATATTTGTATGCAACATTTATTGCTTTCCCCTCTTCAGATATTTTTCATGTGAACTCTTAGCATGACAGCCTAATTTTGTATGTGACATTATTTCACACATATAACCATTTTCAAATCTAGCTTAATTTTGGTCATTTTACATTTAATTTAAAAGCATGTCTAAGAAATTAATGGTCACATCATTAACTGCATATTTTTTTCTTATGTTTATCTTCATTCTACATCATATGTTAAAGACAGAAATAACTTTCTCCATTTCCATTAACAAAGAGTGAATAGAGAAGAAAAAGCTATTATTTGCAAAATGTAAAATAACCCTATGATAATTTTACAGGCTTTAGTTAAACCAATCTACCATAGTGTACTCATAAGGCACATTATAAAGTAATCTCTTATTTGTTAGGAAACACCATACTACTCCTTGATAAAGATCTTCAAAAGTGGTTTAGAAGCATGGGATTTATGTTTCCTTAGAAAGGGGATACAAAAAAACCCTTCTTGCTTTGAACTTAATTTTAGGACAGTGATCAGTTGACAATACAGACGGGTTTATGGTATTGTTACAACAATTTAGTGTTTTGCATACATACAGCGTCTAAGAATAGCTCTCTTCTTTATAAACTTAGTTTATCATTATGATTCTTCCATAACATAAGTGATTATTCAGATGAATGTACAGACTAACTGAGAATTTGTACCTTTTAAAATCCCTTTGATTGTAGCTTGGAGGTGCACTTAAGAGGAACTCTGGAAGCCTAATTTTATGTCTTGTTTATTGAATAACACTCTACTTTAATGTTGCTGTTTGAATCTGTATTTGACATCCATGTTTTCTGTGATCTGTTCAAACAGTGGGTTCAACCTATGATGTCTATTGTGACATTTCTTTTCAAATGGCTGGTAGGCTGGTGCAAGTGCTTTCTTTCATCTTCTGACATTTTATTCATAGGTGGTGGGGTTTTTTGGTTTTGTTTTTTTTTTTTCTTTTACTGGAACATCCCTACCAGGAGAGGCATTGCTGTAATCAGTGAGTTTTCTAGGCGAGAGTGATATCTACTTGTAATTTGGAATTTGATAGAAAGGCTGGTAGGTTTGTCATTTCCTGCCTAAGGATCTTGTACAGAACAGTTAAGCCAACTTCCCTACATCTTTCACTCTCCCTGCTTTCCATAACTTTTTATTTTAGTTCTGGCTGTTGTGTAAGTCTCTACTTTTAGAGCCCCACTGTGCCTTTGGGATAATCTTCTTTGGTGCCTGATGGATGGAGTTTTATTTGCCCGAGAAGGATCCTTTCTGGCCTTGTATGTGTGAGTGGAAACCTTAGCAAGCAACAAATTTAATTGACAGCTATCATTCTGTGTAGATTATACATTAGGCAATAATTTAAAAATTCTCCTTTAAAACAACCAAATATTAATACCTCTAAAAATAAAATTACAATAAAAAAACATATTTGTCATTTACCTCAGCTTTTTTTATATATTAGACACTGAAATCTTGCCATTCTTAATTTTCTTTCTGTCTTGGTGAGTACAGTGTGATGGCTAGTGAAATTATAAATACATATAGTACTATGTTTGAAGTGTCAAAGGATCAGTAATAGAGAAAACAGATATTTTGCTTCTAGGCAGATTAATTCTGGGACTTGGAATGTATGTCCCCTGTTCAATCAATACAGTTTATTCTTTTCATTATTGCCTTCAGTAGTAGGAGTAGACAATGATTTTATATACACTGACAGATAGGAGGAAGATGGAGATTTTAATACAGAAATATTCTTCATACTTGTCCACGAAGTAAAATCTCTCAAACTCCTTTTCAGAGTCTCAGCTGCACAGGTGTCTATCCCATGTAGATTCATGAGAATATATTTTTTTAATGGAATAAATGATGAGATCAGAAAATTGCAATGAGTGGGAAAAGGAGGGAGATGGGAAATCAGATGGAGAGATGTACAAAGTAAGGGTGTGGTCATCATCAGGATAAAGTGCTCTGACAAATGTCAGCTGAGGTAGATGTTAAAGGGATGATTAAAAGAAAACTTTATTAAGCTATAGGAGCAAGGGAGAGAATCAGGACGATTATTACACTTGGAAGTGAAAGGTTATGTAGATGTGATAGAGATATACATGGGAAAAACAAAAGCTGGAAGCACCTGAGATGAAAGCAAAGCCAGGAGTCTGATGTATGTAAGTCAAGCAGGACCATATGGGTGTCAGCACAGAATTCTGAGTGATGCAGAGCAAAGCATGTCATGTCTTATTTTAAAAAAAATCTGTTAGGAAAAAATAATAGGTACTGTTTTGTTGGAGAATAGCAAATACAGTATTTATATTTAAGTAGTGGAGAAGATGGAAAAGAAGAGATAAAGGTCTGAAAGTGTGACCTCATCTTTTATCAAACAGTTGAGCAGAGTTTATATGAAAAAAAAAATTAAGCTACTGACATAAAGAGCAAGGGAAGATAGCATGAAAATTGAAAATGCCTTTACTGCAAAAAGTTCATACAAACCAATCTGATAACTTTCTTTGAAAGGATAACCAATTTTCTAGACAAAGAAAATTTAGTAATCTCTCTCCTGGACTTCAGCAATCAGTTGATACTGCGCCACCTGGGAAATTATTTGTGCACCTGAGGAGGACGGGTACTACTAAAGGAATCAAAAATATGTAAGAAATTCACTTAAATGAGATGACAATTGGTTTTCTTGCAAAGGTAAGCATTATAAGAAGTTACTTGATTCAAGAATCAGTCTTAAGAACATTTTTGCTTTATATTTTAAAGCAAAATGAGTGTAAATGTAATAAGGAGACTTGATTATGGAAGAAATAAAATAATGAGTTTTTGTGAGAATTAGATTGTGTTAGATGAAGGACTAGAAAACATTCTAGACTTTAGGAGTTAAGACTTAAAATAAAACAAGAAGAAGTTGTAAATTCAGTTAGGAAATAATGATAATGGGAGCAGTAGAAAAAAAGAAGAACTTAATAAATTAGGTGAGAGTTACTAGGAGCATTAGTGACACAACAAATTTATTTTTGGAATATAAAGCTGCATCAATTTTGGTGCTGCTGTGAAACAGACATAGTCAGGTCATTTGAGAAGTCATTAATGAGACTTCCTCTGAAAAATCGTTTTGTTACTCTAGTCAATCATTTTCAGGAAGAATTAAGCTTACTTTTAAACATTCGGAAAAAGCTGTTTAATAACCATGGAATATAGACTTAGCTGTGGAAGAGAAGACTAAAAGGGCTTTGCCTATTCAGACTTAAGGCTCTGAGAGACGTGCTGTGGCAAGCTAAAATTGGATGGCAGAAGTTGTTATTATCCTCAAGGCACGAGTACTTGAAGCTCTTTTGAATCACTTTGTGAACCACTGCTTTGTGTATTAGGGTAAACCAAAACTTTTACTTTCATACACCCAGCTGAAGGCTGCAACAGTACTTGAGTTCTTTCACAGGCATGCCCTATAATCCTGCCCTGAAGGCTTCAGTGCCCATCAGAGGGGTGGAGCAGATGCCAAATATTCCTGCCTCTGATTTTAAGCCACTGCTACATTTACCTCAGAGCCTTGAGAAAGCAAGTGCGATTGTTCTTCATAAATATATTGGGAATAAATATCAGCAAAACTTAGTAATATTGTCATAACAGCAAATATGTACCACTATATGTTTAGTTTAGAAACAGAACTAAAAAAAAGATTTCAGCTCTCTGAGATTGAGGTAGCATAAAAATATCTTGATAGTTTTGAAATGGAACTTCATCTGTTCAGAATAATACAATTACACAGATATTTTCCTTCCAGTAAGTTTGTGTATTCCTAAGAAAAGGGAAAAAGAAAACAACAAAATGTGGGCCATGATTTTAAGGCCTTAGTTCCACACCGATGGATTCAGCTGTTAGTAGTATTATCTATGCCAAGATCAAGCTACGTTCTGTGAGCTGTTCCAGGAGCAGCACAAACTTCTCAGTGTGAGGTTTGCAGCAGCAGAAGCATCTAAAGATATTGGTGCTTGTGCTTCTGTTTTTCTGTGAACCCTTTTTTCTTGACATGGGAGTATTGTTCAGTTTTTTAGGAGGCCCAGAGTCTCTGTGGCTTGATTGTAATAAATAAATAAATAAATAAATAAATAAACAAATAAATAAATTTTATGCTTGGATTGATGGGTTAAGAGGACAATTTTTTGTTTGGTTGGGGTTTTTTGTTTGTTTGTTTGTTTTTGTTTTGGTAAGAACTAAAAAGATTTGTTTTGTTGAACTTGATTTATATAACATGCAGAAATCAGTAGTCACAGAAAAAATATAACAAATTAAATTTAAATGAGGTTAGATGAGAATACAATCATGTTAAACTGTGTACTGTCTAGGTGTGTTGCCCATTAAAACTGTTATCTTTAACTTCTCTTTTTTAAATTTTTATTTTCAAGATTATTAACTTTTCATAATAATTTAGACCATATTACAGAAATTTTAATTATCAAAATCTATGCATCCCTTTGTGTAGAAGTCCTCATTAATTTCTTATTCAGAAAAGAACTGTTCATGGGCTCCTTTTTGCCCATTTTTTGTCTTATATGTGGCCTTTACATGTGTATACAAATGGCACAACATAAAAAAAGTGAATATTTTATTTACTGCTTAATTTTCTTTTGTTTATTTAAGAATATTAAAATTAGGTTTCCTTATGTAACACTTACATTCTAAGGAAATACATTCAGTACAGTTTCTATAGATCCTCATATCCTACTTTGATTTCTGTCACAAACTGGAAATGAAGCTACATGTGTATAAAAAGTTTAAAAATAGCTTAGAAGTATCTTGTGAAATGTAGCAGGAAATCTACGGAGATATATTTTTATCTGGCATTTTCTCTGGTGGGCAAAAATGAGCATGTTGTGCCTTTCAGTTCCGTTCAAGAATGTTGCAGAAACTTGTAATCTGTCACATTTTTAGTCATGTGTACATGTCAATCAGATGAATATATAATATATATTGCAATCACAACAAATTTGCAGACAGAGATGAAGTTCTAAGAATAAAGTGAAATGAGTGGCAAAAGCCCTCCACAATAAAACTGTACTTGCAGAAGTTAATAATTTTGAGTTAGCAGCAATATATTATGGCTGGGATCACTACACTCTGTTAAAGTGTGACTTCTCACTTATTTAATGAAAAATAATTACAATTAATGGCAAATATATATCAATAATGCTAAAAGGTCACTTCCCAATGGCAATGAATATGTAACTTAAGGAAAAAGGAGAAACAGAAATAAAGATCAATAAATAAATTTCAGGTGAGTTCTACAATAATTTTTATGTACTGCAGCGTTGAAATTCTGGAAGAAATGTCCCATTGAAATATTCAGGAAAAATAATTGTAACCTATCAAGAAATTATGTGAAATTATGCCTATGATAAGCAGGTGTACTCAGCATGTAATAAGAAACTTCTAGGCCTATATTTTAGCATTTTGGACTGGATTAGTGGAGAGTTGCAAGCATCTTGCTCATGACAACTGAAACAGTGACTATCAATTCTTCATTTAACTCTGGTGTATGTGCATTTTTGTGAAAGGTAATGGAAGAAGGAACAAGACAAGGGATCTTGTCTTTCATGGAAATTAGCAAGATTCATGGGACTTAGCAGGAGTCTTCAACTGCCATAGAAAAAATGAGGAAAAGGAGCACCTAATTTAACAGATATTTAGGAAGAAAAGTTAATTTTATGATTATTTTCTGTCAATCTTTATGTATGGATGCATCCACTAATGGCACAGAGCATGGGGATGTGATTTGGGTGTGAATTTGTCTTCAGTCTAAGTCTGGAGTCCTTCTGTACACATTTCTGAGCATTTTGAAGCGTTGATTTGTCCCAGCTTTGTCTTTAGATTGTCATGTAGTGTGTGGCGCTTGCAGTGCAGGTGCAAGCCTTCCATCAGTTTGCTCTCTGTGCCTGCAGTGTGTGCCAAAGATTGGCAGGCGATGCAGACTTTGTGGCTTGTTTGGACGTAAAGTAAAGAGGCACAACAAATTGCACTGTCATCCTTGCCTTTGTATGCTGCATCAGGCGTACTGCAGGTAATATAGACACACACACACTCTGAGATTTCCACTATTGCCTGAGATTTAATGATATAGTATATTGCATTTCTGATAAAAAAGATTGAGCATTTTGTCTCTCATGCGCCAGGTAATTTGTTTTGCTTGTTTAAGCTTTTCTCTCATGATTTATGCTTTGATTTGTTAATTAAAAAAAATAAACTAGTACCAGTATCTTTGATACAAGAAAGATCTAATTATAGAAGGTATATGTTACATCTATGAATATTTTTTACCTCAGAAATATTTTAGGAATGCACCAGATGCTCACAATTGTGTTTATATTTTGGAGAAAAGTATTTAAGATACATGTTAACAGATCCCTGTTCATTGCATACTGGACAAGTCTACTATTCCAATGAATGTACTCTCCTTGAAGTTAGCCAAACTTAATTTTTATATAAATTTGAACAGCCGTTAAGTTAGTAATTTTGAGGTACTCGATGAACTTAAATGAAAGATACAGATAGATCTATAAAAATAGGTAGGTAGGTAGGTAGGTAGGTAGGTAGGTAGGTAGGTAGATAGATTACCTGTATTTTTATTGAATGTTTTGGGCTATTTAATGTTCTTGCTGTTTTGTCAAATTAAGTCAGTGTAAATTGAACTAAGAGATTTGTATATAATTTGGTTGGTAATATTAAAGAATTTTACTAAGGTGTAAATATATTCCTTCTACAACCAAAAGAGAATGTTTTGCTTGCTTGTTCCAGGTGGCTTCCTGTAAGAAGATCATATTTAGATTGAGGAGCAGACATTATTATTTGAGGACATTTAGGAGTCTTTTATGGATAATGTTCATAGAGGAAAAGATGTTTTATAGAGATGCTTGACATTGGTATCCTACTTTTGTGTAACTTGGTTTTAAATTTACATGTGTGTAACACATTACAAGAAATGATTCATTAAAATAAGGATGCAGTAGTCAGTGACGTAAAATAAATATAAATTATTAATAATTCAACAGTACTGGAAAAGCTGAAAAGACTGATGAATGCCAACCAAATGTGCTATGTAACTACCAATAATGGGTTAATTTTTTTTTTGTGTGGATGACCCAATTCCAAATGATATTTTAAGTCTTGTTTCTGAAGAATCTATTGGACAGAAACCTTCACTGTTTATCACTAGATGTGCATGTCTATTTAGTGTCTCATTTCCTTCACAAACATATTGATCAAAGTGAGTCAAAGGAAGAAAGTTCTTCCATAGTTCTCCATTTTCTTTATGTCCACCTTAGAGTAAGACAGTTGATATCTGGCATTTTGAAGAATGTAGATGTTCATAGAACTGTAATTGTTTACTGTATGTTGCCCACTCCATTTTATCTGGGGGTTGGCTGAGAGAGATGAAGGAAAAGAGGAGTTGCCTGTTTGTTTTCTTGTAAAATTCCCATTTTTTGCTTCTTTCAACTCTCTGTACTGCACTATTAATCCCCTCATTTAATGGAGAAGAGTTATGCTCATCACTGATACCTGTGACATCTATATTTTTTTTTTTACTCTGTCTGCAGTAACTCTGAGTAAGAAAGGGAAGAATTTATAAATCACTCCAATTTATCTATAATTTAAAAAAAGCCTGTTTCTAGGCACGTCTGTATGAAACAGACAGTTCTAACTGTCTTTGCTGCCAAAATAGTTATTCTATGGAATGTGTTTGGATCTAAGGAAGAGTTTTTTGCTCACTAGTGAGATCCATGGTAGAGGGTTAAGTCAGCCAAACCCTACTCACATCGCAGTAAGCAGACATATATTTCTGTATTTTTTGTAGGTGGATACAGTGCAGACCACGCAGCACCCTGGCCATATTGAGGAATCATGTAAAATGAATGTATGTGCTCGTAAGTGAATTATTTATGAACTGACACTCCAACTCCAAGGGACGTTGGATCACAAAATCCATGAACTCTCTTTACTCTTATGTTAAGACATTGATTCCCAGGGGGCAGGGTTGCTGCAGAACTAAGTGCACCTTTAAAGGAAAGCTATTAGAAAAACAAAACAAAACATGGTAAAGCATGATAAAAACTGCTTGAAACAAGAGATTCAGATTACATTTTGGATGCATTTGAAGAGACATTAAATGGAGAATGCAAAGAAGCAAGAGTCCAAAACAGGAAAACAAATGGTACATAGAAAGGTTTGGTAAGCAGAACTGATGGTAAGTGGAGGAAGAAGATCAAATACCATCTAATTCAGGAGTATGAATAGGATGAAAGCACTCACCATTTTCTTCTTTGTTCTATCTTTGAAAGGACTGAAATTTGATTAGATGATTTGTTGAATTAGTAACTGGGAGATGAGTGTGAACAAGGTTGAATTTTCAGTGTTTGAATAAATGAAATATTTGTGGTTTGATGAAAAAAAAACAAAAAACAAAAAAACCAACCCTGATAATATGCTAGATAAACAAAGAAAAAATATACCTCAGGACTGAAATTCTGGAAATCTAGAAAGAATCTCAGTATTTGAAAATCTTTGACCTGCTCAGGGACGTGAGGGAGAGTGTGGAAGAGAATTCAAGTCAAGTGACATAAGGTCCTTCAGATTTTGCTGAGAGAAATAGCTCTCAAAGGAAGTTGAGGTAGATACAAAGAAGAAACCAAACATGCTAAATGACTATCAGCAAATAGGGAAATCAACAGCCACTCACATGGTGAACACAGAGATTGGTTGCTAAAGACAACTGAATTCACTTGGCTAGAGCACTCCAGACTAGAATAATTGTATCAAGGATTGTATAAATGCCAGTATCAAAATCATATATACAGAAAATCTCTAAATCTGCAGTCACTACTAAGTTACATGCACCACATAAAAACAAACATTATAGTGCCAACTCCAATTTTATATGTGTGTGTATATATATATATACACACATATACACCAATTTTTATATTAATTTTATATATGTATTTGGATATTACTCTATATATCAGCTTATGATTTAGAGAAAGGCTGAATATTTCCTCCTAAATAATTTATTTAGGAGTATCCTTCATCGTAAGAAGCAACAAAAAAGGATATTTGAATAATAATTTTCCAACAAGGTTTTTTTCTTAGGAATAAAGCATAACTTCAGCCCACTGAAGTTTGTGATGTAAATCTGGTATAGCTGTGTGAGAAAATGACACGATATTTGTAACAAGAATGTATGTTGTGACTTGCCTTCATGGTATGGCTTTTCAACTGTATGAACAAAAATACTGAAAAATGCTTTTTCTCTCCTGATTGTTATGTGTTTATGTCTGAATTAGCTCATCCTTTGTGTTTATCCCTTCAAAACTGATAGTCTGCCACTCTTTCCCATTTGGAGTAATTAGTTCTGAGTGGAGGAATTTATGATACAGTAGGGGCTTTGACCTCTTTATTGTACAGAGATATATTATCAAACTTCAAAGTCAGTAGGCTGCTACCACATTGATTTTGTTTTCTGTGAACAAAATCAATGAGCAAAATTAAAATAAAAAAATCAATTCTTTCATTTTTGAATTGATTCAGGTTTTCTATGGACATTGTTTATTTAAACTTGACTGCTAGTCTGGAACTTCAGTAATTTTGCATAGAAGAAATTATTAATAAAATAAACAAAGAAAATTAAAATTAAGACAAGCAGGAATAAGAAGGAAAAAGATGCAAAAGAGATCAAGAAAACCACTTGTTTAGGAATATCAATAAAGATTGGTGCCAATATTTTTGTCAAAAAAATCAGCACACAGGTTGCTTCTTTTGCATTTTCTATCCTTTTTTCCTTAGCTCAATTGATGGTTAGAAATAATGTATGAAATACCTGCAGTCCATGGACCATATTTTGTGAGAGCATTTCAGAGCATTTGCAAATCTTAGCTAAAGATGAGAGAAAAAAAGGGAAAAAACCACCAAAATATTTAATATGTAACATTTCACAGAAATAAACACACTAAGTATGCAAATATATTTGTGAAATTTTCAGCCTTTTTCTGAATATAGACCTTATCTTAGAAAAAAATTTCAATGTGGAACATGTCAAGGCATTGTTAAGTACCTCTGATCAGATTCTTATCTCAAATATAACAATTTTATTTCAATAAAATTATTCTTCAACTGGAAATGAAATTAAAATTGCGTCTTCTGTGTTCATTGCAATTTCATTCTTCTGTATTTAATTTTCTGGTCAGAAGCAATTGCCAAGAAAGAACCCTTTAAAAAAAATTGTGGAACTACTCAAATTTTCAGATTTCAGAGAGTTCAGCAGTCAAGCAATTTGTATGGAATAAAAGCAGTTTTATATTGCCTCCTGCTACAACACCACTGAGGAAAGGGCAGCAAAACAGTGGGAGACCAAATAAAGTTTTTTTTCTTCTGTTATATCAACTTGCAAGACACTGGGAGCTTCAGAATTGCAAGGGGTAATATAGCTTTTATGAACTATTTCTTTCCTCTTTGCCTCCCACGGCTGCTTCATTGATGGCTAGTGTCTTTTTTTATGTCAGAATGAGGGAGTGAAAGATATTTGTGACAAGTGACATTCTACTTTCTGTTTGCTGTTGTCCTGCTTGGATGAGAGAAAAAATACATCCATCTGACCCTCATTTTCCTATATTTTAGGAAGTGGTTAATTTAGAGCTTTTAAAGACAAATCTGCATTGTCTTATTCATATGACCAGCCAAATATACCCAGAGCTTTGTTGTATGAGACCACTCTTTTTCCAGTATCACTTTATTTTCAATTGTTTTATACATGAACACTAAAGAACAAGATATGTCAGTAGAAAACTATCAGGCAAGTTGTGATATGCAATTTTTTCAGCTAGTTACAAAACAAGTTAGATAAATTATTAGTAGGGATATTATATGAAATGGCAAACACTGGGAAAGGGAGCCGAATGGCACAAGATCTCTTTTTCTCTTCTTAATGGTTCTACTTCTGGTGAATGTGTACTGTCACAATTTGTAGAGGCACTCTCAGTGATGCCAAACATAATTTTACATATAAACTTGGTGCAAGTTTACCTAGCTTAATCCTTTAGTCTAGGTTTGACAGATAGTTTAGCAAGCTGACTACTACCAAAATGGAAGACCATTTCTACTGCACCATTCAGTCTCAGGGTTAACAACACAATTCAATTTAAGTAAATTGTTTTTGCAAAGGCTCATAAGCAATTTAAAACCTTCACCTGAGATTTCTCAAGCTTATAAAAAAACCCTGTCTCTTCCTGTAAGCTTCATATAGACCCATAAGAACAGATTCTTGGATCTACCATTTACCATTCACCATTTAAAAAGACCGGACAATCCATGCTTTAACCTGTTACTCATTTTGCTCTTTCAGAGTCATTCAATAGACTGAATTTTGCTGAGCTAGTAAAAGATAGCTTTGTACTCTCAAATGCACCAGCTATATTTAAATTTCCAATGTATACTTAATTATGCATTCTTACAAACTCAGTATTATCTCCCTTTTCATTGGGGAAAAATTAAGCTATTGTGCTTGCAGACATTATATCTGACATTTGACATTTCATTTAGGGAAAACTATAAATATGTGAAATGCTGTTCCATCTTCTATTTTGTCCTCTATATTTTACCAGAATCTACATTAAGAGATGGCAATTATGACAAGTGTTTTAAATCCTTTCTCTCACCATGATCATGCCTGCAATTTCACTGTTTAGCAATAAGCTCTTTGTTTTTGTTGGAATGTGTTCCTGAAATATCAAGAAGCCACAATTTAATTCTATTCTCCACCATACCCCAGTAGATTGCCATTTCAGCAGTGAGTTTTCCTTTGATCTGCAGTTCCTAGGAATGGCATCTATCACAGGAAACCAGTTTGTTGCCCTTTCTAAGGGATTTATGGTGCTAATGAGGAAGAAAAAAGAAAAGGTTTGTTATGACTCCTGGCAGTTACCACAGAGCCCTCAATATTCTTCAGTGGTGGAATTCAAGAAAGGCATTAATGTTTCTACATTCAGTTTAAAATTAATTATCTTCCAAATCAGATTAGTTTTCACATTGAAACAGTCTTATTCTAGCCTAGTAACACTATTTTGAGTAGCAACTGCCAACCAAGCTAATTAAAATAATTAAATTTTTTATTATTTACTTCTATAAATACTATATTTATTTATATATTATCTATTGGAAATATGACAGAGAAAAATGTTCTACAGGAATTTAATAAACCTGATTATGCTCTATAGCCTATTTTATCAGGCTTAATTATCTGTTTGTGTTACATTTTGCAGAGTTTTTATTCAGGAAAGCAGGTTTTTCAATTGGCTTTTGACACAAAATAACCTTTCTTTAAACTGTGAAACTCTGGGCAGACAATTGTTTCTGGATAAAAGGTATCACTTCCTGACTATTGTCTAGAGCAATTTTATTTTAGCAAGCACAAGCAAAAGAGTGGTATAAAAACTAATTAACCTCTTAAGAAGTGTGGGTAGAGTTCAATATCATGAATGTCCATCTGCTTTTCCTTTTTACTCTCAGAAGAATGATCATTTTCCTCTGCTTTCCAGCCCTGTATTGTCAGAATGGTAGAAGCACACAGGGAGTAAAGATAACTCTGGCCGGTCTCAGCTTTCACCTCCAAAAAGGGAGTTAGCATGTAGCCAGTTGTACAGGCATGATTTTAACAGGTGAATTATGAATTTTGTAAAGTTTGGCATCTCACCCAGCTGCATAGTGTTACAATCAGTAGGAAGTAAGTATATGTGGGCACCATTTCATTCAGCCTAAGTTGTTTTTTTCTAATATTCAGGATGAAACTTATTTTGGTGTCTCTCAGTCTACAGAGAGACCTAATCTCAGGGGAATTTTATGTGTTCAAGCTCAAAATCTTTCTGCATCTAGTGTCAGTTCACATGGAACACTTTTAAGCAGAAATGTCTCAACACACTTGGTTTGTTTTAGCATACATCTAATGATAGAAGACAGTTTGTATATTTGACTGTACTGACATAACAACACCATTTTCATGGAGGGGCAGAAAATCAGTCTACCTGTTGGAGAGCTAGAAACCAGAAAATTCAATCTCTGATCCTAGATCTGCCACTAGTACCCACTTCTTTGGGGTTACACCTGTGGAAAGGGTAATTTTCATTGTCTCATTATTTTATTTTTTGGTGGGTTACTTACAAGGTATAGTAATGAGATCCATAGAAATGTCTGCAAAGAGTATTATGGTGTTGTAGAGATCCTTCAATATCTTCCATTTCACTGAAGATGGGAGAACTGTTTTTCAGAGCAAATCTTTTTTTTTTCTTCTTAGCAGCTGCAAACTGCCTCCTGGCCAAAGTGCTTGAAAGAGATATTAATTTTCATCACTATGTATATGGGACAGTTATATATATATATATATATATATACATATCTATCTATCTATCTATCTATCTATCTATCATCTATCTATCTATCTATCTATCTATCTACCTATCTATATATGTTTCAGTGCACTTTTGTCCAAAAATGCTTTGGATTTAACCACGCTGCAATTAAGAAAAAAAATTTGCAGGTTACATTTTTTATGCTTATATATTCTAATATTATTAAAATTTATTATTAAATTTACATTTTATGTTGATTTTGAATAGATGCCACATCTGTTTTTATATAAGTATTTAATGACTGTGAAATATGAATATATTGACATGGTTAGTGGGTAAAGTTTTTCAACAAATTGAGGAAAAGACATGGAAGTAACCAATTCAATAGTATTGTGAAACCATTGATTGTATACTCAGTGCTGGTAGTGACAGAAGGATACATGAGCTTTGTCCTGAGAAACTTACAATATAAAGAGAAAACTAGACAAGCTGTGGAAGATTCAGTGTTTTTCTTGTTGCCTTTATCCTGCTTCCATCCCTCATTTTGAAATACTCCCCGTGGACAGCATTAAAAAGTTGTGAATTAAAGCTCCAGGGAGCCTGAAAGCAGCAGCTATAGGCAGTGTTGTGGAATAAAAAGGGTAGACTTCCTGATGCAATTAGTCAGGTGTTTCCTATGCATGATAAAGAGTTTATAGTGCAAAGAAGATGGTGAAAGAAGAATGGAAATTGTACAGTTACGTGTGGCTGTAAAATTGATGTCGTGTCGTGACACCATGTCATTCTCAGCTTCTTTTTCAGATGCTTAAAAGTATTTGAATTCTGAGGATCTCACAGAGATAAGGAGTTGATAATTGCTGGTTACCTGTTGAGTTCGGTTTTTGATCTTTCAGGGAAGATCAGTTTGAATATTTTTATTAATCTGACTATAGCTCTTGAGCAAAGCTTGTGCTTTTCTCATGTACAGGCATTGGATCATTCCTAAAGTACTTGAATGAATGCAGGGAGCTAAACCTAATAAAATCTCTAGTTGTAGCCTCTAGTTTTCCTCTATTTTTCTTACATTGATGATGTTGATTTCTGGCATTAATATTGAAATAATGAAAAGATAAAGACATAGGGGCAGTACTAATAAACTGTTTTTAAAGTTTTAATCTCCCATTTAAAAAGGGGATTTAATTTCCAAATACAGCATTAGATTTTAAATATGACAAAATTTCATTTTGTACTGTGTTGTGGAACACTTCTGTGCAGCCTTCTGCACTTTGCTTTTAATCATTCTCACTGAAATTAGAACTGTCAGTGAGAAGCACCAGACAGATTTTGATTTCTCTTGAAAAGTTATTTTGGATAGATAACTTTTGAAAAATAGATGTTATTTTTAAACATGTCTTTAGGGTGATTTTTTATATTAATTTTTTGTACTTTTGGTTGAGTTTGTGGCTTATTTTAATACATGTCAATGTAAAAAGTTCTTTCAGAAAAATAGGATTTATAGCTATGGGAGGTCAGACAGTAATGTCAGAATCTCTGCTTTACAGAATTCATTACTGTAAGTAATGATGGAAGATGATACATTACCAAGTCTTGAAAAAAGGCAGAAGATTTTTGAACTGCCATTTAGTCCATTAACTTTCTAGAATCCCCTTGATATTTTTTTTTTAGATTTCTGCTTATATATAATACATGCATACAACAGGACGTATTTCTATCTTATTGCCTACTTCAGCAGAGGCTGCAATTATACCATGGGCTGCATTAATTTCAAATGCATTTTCTGTTTACTACATAGAACTGGGAGGTGGGAATTGGGGAACTTGTTTATGACACTGACCTACTATCCTGGGATGAAAGAAGCCACCTTAGATCTCTGTGCCTTGACTGTCTGGAGTATTAAATGCATGTAGGGCAGCTTACATTGCAGTTCATGGTAAGAACTGCTCAAGTAAATTCTATCCATAATACATGAGTGTCAATGGGAATTTGCTGATTTATGCCCTACCATAAAATTTAGGGAAACTCTTCACTTCCATATGTGCAGTGTTTTTATATGCTGGAGTTAAAAAATTAGAATCATGAGGTCTGGCATAATGATTTCAGCTTTACCATTATCAGAATAATAATTTTTTCTCCTATTAATATGATGGGGAAAAAAAGAGCAGAGAATTATCCTTAAAATATAACCATTTCATTTTTTGCATAATTCATTGGAAATATACTAAAACATTTCTCTTATAGTGCACCAGCTCTGCTGGATTTGTGGTGTTCTGGCCATGTTGAACTGCACCAGGAGAGACTTATAATGACTATTACAGTTCATGTAGGAAATAGTGTTGAATTTTCAAATATCTTTCCTATTGCTTACTCCAGTGATTAACTCTTTGGAACAATATGACCCTTAAGTGTAGCTACCAGACAGATGGACAGATGGTTATCCACAGCTCGCAGTAACCAGTGAGAATTCAGCCAGGTGTCAGCTAGGAAGATTCTGGACATCTGTATCATCTCTGGCTTATTCATCTGTCTCTCAGGGCCTGTACAGATGCACCAGCTGCTTCCCTGCATGCCATAAGCAGGAAAGACATGGCAATTGGAATTCTTGTCCCCAGACATGGATTTCAAGGGATGGAACACAACTGGATTCATAACTCACTGCGTGAACTTCATGATTTTTTTGTACACCAACAGACTTTATGTTGCACATATCTAATACCTCAGTACATATCCAAACTTTCATAATACTTTGCAGTACTGCATTTTAGGGCAGAATATAAATATGGCAAATCTCTATTTTTAGGGAAAAGTAGAGTGAATAATGTTACCTGAAGAAGTACTACTATTTAAAAAAAAATGAAAGATTAAATTATCACTAGATCTTTTGATACTTAGCTCTGCAATCCATTGAAATTCTGCTGAAGAGATTTGTACTTTGTGTGGATGAAATGGTTGCCAATCATTCTTCTCTCATCTATTATCTTATTCAAATTAATACTGATAAGCTTGAAAAATCATAAGTAGCTTTAGCCACTCTGTAATCTGCTTTTAATAGAAATAGGAATGGAATATAGCCCATATGGTAACCTGGATGATCTATCTTGAATTATTTCTGGGATAAGATCAAATACATACCTGAGTTTTGGTTACATACTCAATCTCAAATTATTTTCATTACAAAATAAAATCTCCTTTAAATACACTTATGCTGAGGCCATCTGTTAATTTCATAAACCCTAGAGCCTCATCCTAAGTTTTTAAACTGAATAAACCATTCCTACACTACCTTACCATGGAGGTCATAACATCAGAGGAGGAAATTGTGAGATGAGCTTGGAGTGCTGCATACTGGAGTGAAAGGATGAACAGCATTTGACTTTTAAAAGTCTTCTGACTCAAGGAAGTCAAAGGAAAATGCAAGTCAGTGACTTCAGGAGGGTTTGAATCAGGATTTAGTGTGGTAAACTGTCAAATTGTCTGACGTTATATATGACTAGGTGAGGATAAACAGTATGCTACTTCATAGAAAAGACTTCCAAATAATGGTATCAACCTACTATAGAATAATAAAATGCTATGTATTTTTACTAAGTGATGGGTTTCTGTTAATTGAAAGTGTAGGTAATTTCAGACAGAGAGAGAGAAAAAGGGGATTAAAAAAAAAATCTAATATTAACCCCCTCTTGGGGTTTCAGACTTGTGTTTGAAACAATAGTCCTATGTTCCTGTTTATGAACTAGTCATTAAGAAGAATATACAGCAGAGAAATCATAATTTAGACTTCCCTTTATAATTATGGATCCATATCTGTATTACACTGTCAAGAGAATACTACAGCTGCTTAAAAAGAAGCCTTGCTTCAGCAGTGAGAAAGCTGCACATCATGTATTAAAGCTAACAGCAAGCATGCAAACCTTAAAATTATTTATCACCAGGGTGGTGTTGGGGCACTTCTAAACCAGAGGGTTCCAATCAAGCTGTGTGAAATCTGCAGTGATAGCAAGGAACATTTTTCTGATTGTCAGAAGGTGCTATGGGCTCAAAGTTTGCTTTTGCATTTCAATGACAATATGAAATGCTGTGAAAATACAGAATCTTAATATGTATAAAAATTCCTCATATTATTTTTTTATCTTGTAGAATCCAGCCAGTTTAAAATACAGGAAGTAATTACATTTCCTTAAACTGTTTTATTAAACTTGATTGATTTCCCAGAGATATTGCTACCTGTCACTGAGAGCTGTTGCTGTGACAATTGTTTATTGTGGTGTAACAATAGCATCACATTCCTTGGAGTAATATGTGAGAATTGGATAACATAATGGACTTCCAGGGCCTTTGTGAAACACCATTTTCTCCTTTTGCTCATTTTGTATTAAATAAGTACCAGCCTGTGTTTGTGGGTTAATATATGCATACCATTTGGAATGTACTTAGTGACATTATGTAATTCACAGATGTTTTATTATTCATAGTACTGTGCATTCATAGCTCTCTGTAGTCACTCTTGTGCAAAAAATCTAATGAGGGAGAGTCTGTGTGTGTTTTGCTGCTTCTTTAGTCTTTTTAAATTCTCATTCACTCATTCACACACAGAGGGATGTGGTACCCTTTCCTGCATTTTGACTCATAGCATGGAAAGGATTAGAAATAGGGATTTCTCATAATTTGTGCATGTTTATTTCCCATCGTAAAAACACAGGGTAGGACACAAAATATCCCAAGATCTTATCTTTCCACTGTGATTGCATTCCACTGTAATTTATCCCTATGAGAGGAGGTGGTTAGTCTAAGTATTAGATAAGGATTTTATGTACGCTTTTTATAGGCATAAATGAAATCACACTGTTACAGACAGAAGTGAACTAAAGAAAAATGAGAAAGCTCCTCAGTTTCTGTTGTTGTTGTCTTAAATCATGTTGGAAATGCTTTCTCCAGCAGGTTTACCAATTCACTTTCCTTGATTTCATCATCTGATCAGCACCAGACCACTAGCTGATGAAAGAGAAAGTCCTTGTTACTGATTGCAGTGGCATTAATCATTTTCTATTAATAAAAACCCATAGTGTCTCAGTGCAGTAGTTCTGCTGAAGAACTAATAAATCATAAGAATTAAATAATCTTCAAAAATCCTTACTGGAATCAGAATTTTTATTTAGAATTTTGATACCCCTTTTTTAAAACCTCTTTCTTTGTTTTCTTATGAGTTTTTTCTTTTTTTTTCCCCCTGTTACTCATGCATTCTTTGTCACATATTTTTGAACCAGCTTTTATCTTTATCCCTTTTTGGAATGTGCAACCATAAACCCTTTAATTGTTTTTTCCTATTAGCATATTCATCATTATTTTATTGCATGTTATAATATCCTTTCAATTATTACAATGAAATATAGTAATTCACTTGGTAAAAAATTATTCTTACTTAAATATTCAGTTCTTTAGATTTAGTTTGTGTGTTTTTTACATACAGTGGCAAGTTTTTTTGGATTGTGTTTTTTCCCTTTTTTTCCTCTTTCTCCACGGGGAATTATTCTTCCCTGGGAATGCTTTTGGTGAAAATTGAATCTCCCTGTGCTTAGGTTCCCTGGTGTACAGGTCTGTCATCTCTGACTACCTGACTTTGTGGAAAAGAAAGTTGTAGTCCTATGTAGTTTAACCTATCTCTCACTAATATCTTGCAGGAAAAACAAACCAATTTTTAATGTTCCAGCTTTCTTTGTTGGGCCAATGATAGCCTTGCCTTCACAGAGCCTGGGATCAGTATTAGGAAAGTAAATAACTTGAATAAAAAATCTGACACTTTTGTAAATGCAGTACTTTTCCACTTAAAGTGTTTTGAAATTATGCTTCCGATTTATTTAATATTCAGTCATTCACTTTGAAGTTCTATTCATGTATATACCACTGCAGTAAATACACATGTAAAGCCCTTTAGAGCAAAACATAAACTTCAGTCAAAATGCTGATAAGGAGAGTGCTGACAAACCCCAGGAACACAAAGACTAATGTAAAATCTGAGGCAGAGATGGAAAAGTTGAGTTTCTGTCACATTTAAGAGTTAGTGTAAGAAGGCGTTAGGAAAGTGATATTTTTTAAATCACCCATGTCCAGTGATTGTTATTGATGTGAAATATGCTCCTGAACACATTCTTTGTTCTGTGCTACTATTCTGGCTTCCCATGACTGTGTTAGTGGTTGGCAAGCTGCTCTCTTCATTCTGGATGGAGTTACAATATTCCAACTTGGTTTTCAGAGCTGTGTCCCCTTTTTAGTGTTTCTAATAGAACTTTGATAATGGGATGGTTGGGTCCAAAGCCCCACTTTGAAGTCTAGCAGTGGTCCATGTTTAAAGTTTTTAGGACAGAACTTGCTGAACTTGCTGTTCTTGCTGAATAGAAGGGGCAGAAAAAGCATTCACTGTTCATTTTGATTCGGCTTGCAAAATTTATGGAATGTCATATGAATGATGTTTTGGCAAAATAGCTTATATAAGGTCCCCCAAATGGTGAAAAGGGCCTTTTTTGGAGCTCCAGTGGGTATCTCAGAACTCCTCCTGAAAACAGGCAGTGCAATTAATCCTAGTTATTTGCTCTGCTTTAGTTTTTGTTGCCTTTGTGAAGAGTAATGGATTAAGGTTTTTAATGGTTTAATATCAAAACTTGAGAAGACACTGAAAATATTTGATTAATTCCTACTATACATAAGAATATATTGTCTCTTCTTTGTGGACACTGGTATTTTCTAGCTGTTTAGTTCACTCCCCCTCATGTCAGAGTTGGAAACTGGACGTTGCTAATCTTACTCAGGCAGATTGATACTATCTTCACACTGTACAAGGGCACCAAGTAAATTTCCAGTCATGGAAATCATATTATCATACACAGGAGCAACACAGGAGTTGGATTCTGTCTCTGGTTCTTTGTCAGCATGATAGCAATTTCCAGATTTAGATCTGATGAATATAAATGGACAAGAATATGTATCCTTCACAATGTATAAAGCAAAATGCTCAGGGCAAACTAGCTGCTGTTTGGTTTTATGTGGAAGAAAATATAAAAAGCAGCAGTTAGCTTCTGCCTGTGTTTGTCCCTCTAGAGTTTCTTCTTAATTCTCTAAGATCACATATTGGAGATAGTCTGGGATTTTTCTGTTTCAGGTTTTTCGTTTTATATATGTAGAGAACACTGCAAGGAGAAATACAAAGAGAAGGATGAGACAGCTGATATCTTGAAACAGGACCGCTCGCTGTAATGTCAAAGATAGGTGGAAAAATACAAATAATGAACAAAGCTCAGCACAGAGTTCTCTAAAATGATTATTTTTTGTCTTTTGTAACTAGGTTCCAGCTACAGAATCACAGAATGACAGAATAGTTAGGGTTGTGAGTGACCTCTGGAGATCACAGAGTCACTTAGAGCAGGCTACACAAGAACTTTCCATCCAGGTGGGTTTTGAGTATCTCCAGAGAGGGAGATTCCATGGCCTCCCTGGGCAGCCTGTTCCAGTGCTCTGCCACCCTCAGTGTACAGCAGGTCTTCCTCCTGTTGAGATGGAACAACTTGTGTTTCATTTTATGACCATTGCTTCTTGTTCTTTCACTGGCACCACTGAAAAGAGTCTGGCACCATCCTCTTGATACACAACTTAAAAATATTTGTATGTATTGATGAGGTCCCCTCTCAGTCTTCTCTTCTGTAGACTAAACAGGCACAGTTCCTGCTGTCAATCCTCTTAGGAGAGATGCTCCAGACCCCTCATCATCTCTGTGGCCTCTGCTGGACCCTTGCCAGGGGGTAAACGATTAATCTTTTTTGGACTGTGGAGGTCAGAATTGAGCCCAATACTTCAGACGTAGCCTGTAGGACAGAGTAGAGTGGGAGGATAATACCCCTGGGCTTGCTGGCCACACTCTTCCTGATGTACCTCAGGACTGGCTCTCCTGGCTGCAGTGGCATTGCCAGCTCACTGTGACCTTGTCATCCCCCAAGACTCTCGGGCTCTTCTCTGCAGACCTGCTCTTTAGTAGGTGTCCCCTAACCTGTGCTGGCATTTGGGATTATTCTCCCCCAGGTTCAGGACCCTATGCTTGCTTTTGTTGCACTTCAGTAGGTTTTTCCTCAGCAACCCTCCAGCCTTTCAAGGTCCTGCTGAAGAGCAGCACAGCCTCCAGGTGTATCAGCCACTCCCCCCAATTTTGTATCATCAGCAAGCTTGCTTAGGCTACACGCTATTTAGCCCAGGTTGCTGACAAACAAGCTGAATAAGGCTGAGCACAGGACTGATCCCTGGGAACAACACTGGTTATGGGTCTCCAGATGGATTCTACTTCGCTGATCATGACTCTCTGCTCTGCCATTCAGCCAATAATACCATTTAAATGGAGGATGCTCAAAGGAACTTACCTGATTTGAGACAAATAATTAGATCCTTCATATAAATATTACATTCATTTGCATGTTTGAGAGGGGAAGCTGGAAAGACCCTCTTCTCTGGTGCAAAACCAATCAAAACACAATGAAGTTTTAAAAACTAAGCACGAAAGATTTTATTCATTTTCAGATAGCATAATTTTTAATATGTGTTAAATTAAAAATCTAAGACAGTAAATGCCCTGAAGTGAGCACAAAGCTAGATTTCTTTGACTGCTCTTCATTGTTGATGCTACACATTGCAGGAGGACAATTTTGTTGTACTCCCAATTAAGGTGCTGGGAAGAAGCCCAAAACTTCAGTAGAATGAATTAGAGATTGCTACATTTTGGTATAATACATTTATCCTAATATAGAAACAGAAGCTTTAAGTAAATTATTTGTTTAGGGAGATGTTTGGGGAGATAAAATATTCTATAGATTTATGACTTGCCTAATGGTCTCTATTCAATTACTTAGTGTCCTTATTTGTCTGAGGCTAGAACCACTTTTCTCTTCACAGTACTGCCAAGGCAGGCAATCTCTAATGTGTTCATATTTTTAATCCTGAAGTACTTCTTGTCCTTAATCAACAGAGGGCTTCATCCTCTCAACATGAGAAGTTTTCCTCTTTGAGGAGTTCCCGTCTCAACAGAGCAGTTGAGTCTATTTTGTAAGAACTATCTAAGAACTGTTGTCTGTTTTTGCTTCCCCAAAAGGGCTAGGATATTTCTAAAGGTTCAGAGAACTACTAGGTATCTAGTATGGTTGTATCCCAGAGCTGCTGCTTTAGGTTTTTGGTGGCTCTTTTCCCCACCTCGGGGCTGGTTTTGATGAAGATTGTCTGCTGAAGCTCTTCAGGAAAGAACTGCAAAACCCAACCAAATTCTAACAAAGTCATAACTGTCATGAAATATGTATTTGGTTAAAATAAGAGAGCCATGAAGCGTTCAATCAATGTACATAATTAAAATCTGAAGTTATTAATATTGTATTTAGTGTCATACTATTATTTATTATCAATAATACTATAATTATAATAATATAATATGTTTGTCAGACTAGTACATACATATAGTAGCAGAATGTAACTTAAAGGTTTGCTTACAGTCTTTCATGTCTTTTGGGGCATGAATTCCAGCCTATAAATCTAAATGTATTATACACAGTGTGATGTACGAGGGATAAGAGGATGAAGCCCCTTTAGTGTACACCCAGATATGAGTAGAAAAAACCAGCAGAAAACAACTAAGGAGGACTTGATTTACATGAACTGGGTGTAAGAAAATTAAAACCCATTGATGCAAATTCTGCAAATGTTTTGTACTTAATTCTGCCAGTGTTTGTTATGTTTGTCTGTGATTTCTACCCACAAGACAAAGGTAAAGCAGCTGTTCCAATTCTTATAAATAATTTAGCTTTTTGTTTCAAAAACACTGATATTTGTTCTTAAGAGAAAAAAAAGAAAAAAATGTACTTTAAAAGAAATGGTAAGCAGGATACTTTCATAGCCCTTATGATGAAATATTCTGTTTGTTGCCTATATGACAGCTCTGGCAATATTATAAATCTTTCTAACCTTCCTCTCCCAACTTAGCTAAACTCATGAGGATTGTTGAGGGCATCTTAAGCATAAAGAAAACAAAGATGCTAAGATATAAAATAAATATGACAACTAGCATTTTTAACTTGTGTGGATTTGGAAAGGATTTATACTGTAAATCAAAGGGTAATTTCTTTGTGCCTCTCTGATGCTTAAAAAATTCACCTATATTTTTTTCTTCTCAGTGCCAAGATTGTTCTATTCTGTTCCTTAACTTTTATGTTCTAGAAATGCATGGATAAGTTGATTATTTAAGAAACTAAAAATATTCTCCGTGTTGGCACATATAGGTTCTCAAAGTATTTGGCAATTAGATTTATGTGCTAGTCTAGCAATGCAGAAAAATCTCAGTCTCATGCCTTCCATTATGGAACATCAGGGAAAGCTATGGGAATAGCTTTGGAAATAGCATACAAGCTCCTGGCAGCCAGGAGTAGTCACCCTTTCTTTGCATTTAACTGCAGCCATACTGGTGGGCCTCTAAGGATGCTTAAATCATCCTTTATGAATTGATGCTGGAATTATAGAAATTAGAAATAGAAAAAAGAAAAAAAAATAGGATTTTTTTGGTTGTAGGAGGCAAAGAAATCTTTAAATAGATACAGAAACAAAGTGAAATAGAGCTTGAAGAAAGAAACTATCCTCCACATCCCCATGATGAGGCAAAAGAAAGAAATAAATGCACCAATAAATAAGTTAATAAAGGTGTATATTGTGACCAAAACCAAGTATTTTTCTCATATAGTATTCAAATGACTTTGCAAAGGAAAAAAGTCACATTAACTGGTAATGAAATGGGACAAGGGCAGTCCTGCTGTCAGAGCACAGCATCATCCCCTTTTAGTTTTTAGTTTATTGCTTACTGTTCAGGATTTGTTTACTTTGGATTTTAAAATTAAATTAACGAGTAACAGTAAATGATTAGTGTTCTTTTTGGTCAAAATAATAAAAGTGAAGTATGAAACCGCCTCCTGTATGATGATGCAAGCACAAACCAAGGAAGAGAAAAAGGCTTCAAAGGGCCCGTAACTCATGGAGCAAAGGAAGAAGTGTATTTGTTGATGCTTCTCCTTAGCCCACAGAAACTCTTCTGTATATATACCTCATAATTAGGGCTTCATGTGCCTGCAGGGAGGGTACACAGCCAGGGAGCAGCCTTTATGCACAGCATGCTATCCTAGCAACCTGAGAGATTTCCAGCAGAAATTTGTGTGGGAGCTAATGCTGATCTCCACAGAGTTAACCCATTTTTGGGGAGAGAACTATGCACAGCTGTTGTGGACTAGTCAGTGTAGTTTGCCTTCTGAAATCTATAGGAGAGAAGGACTTTGCATGTTCCTATTTGGATATGCACCGGGGATTTCCTCACTCATTTGTGAATTCCTTTGTGAAGAGTAATGCTGCATCAGCCACACAGGACTATGCTCACTAACTATGCTCTTGACGTCCCTTAGGTTTGGCATTTATTTGTCACCTAAGCATGATACAAGTTTTGAGTCTGTATTTTGCTCAGTTATACCAGAATAGCCTTTTTAAAAGTGAAATTGCCATCTGAAGCTGAGCTCTGTCAGTCTGAGCCAGAGCCCTCGGACCAATACAGGAGAAAATGTGAATGAATGAACAAGTGATTGAGAAAGGCATGAGGAGAGGAATTGTGTTTCGCTGAGAATTCCAACATCAATAGATCTTTGGGACCACAATATTTATATCTCTTGTCCTTGCACTTTCCTCAGGTCAGAGCTAGAAAAACATTATTACCACAGAGTGAATAGCATATATGTGTCTTGTGGCTGTGTTAATTTCGTGCAGTATTTTAAGAGCATAGAGAGGAATATCTCTTTTGGGTGTGCAGAGAGTGGGAAATTGCCTAATGGTCAAGTGTGAAAGAGTAAGGCTGAGGAAGAGACAGATTTCTGAATTTCTGACAGGCTGCAGGGACTATTTTCAGTTTGTATAATTGAATTTTGAACCACTGGAAGAAGAATTTATGTGCACAATTTCTGCTGCTTTCCATCACCAGAGCAAAACTTCACTGCATCACAGTCTACCTAATCATCTGATATCCTCATTTCTCAGCAGAAAAAGGAGATGTGTGTCATAGTAACTGTATGTTTGCATAAAGTCTCAATGACATTAAGCTGTGAAAATTCTGATTTTAGCTGTCAATTTTATTGTTATGGTAACGAAGAGACTTTCACCTTCCATATTCAAGTGCAAAGCGAAGAGAGTCACATACAACAGGGAGCTAAGATTCCAGCTTTGCTAAACTTCCGTGAGTTTATCAGAAGTAAAGTGTAGAGCCTCTCACTGAAAGTTTCATCTTTCCTGCCATAAGCATGTAAAATCTTAAAATGCTGTCAGTGCATTCCTGTTAGGACTGCTGAATGGTTTCTTGGATTTACTAATCTTATTTAAATGAAAATTGTTGAAGAACATTTGACCTTATATCGTCTTCTATTTTTACTGAAAAAAAAAAAAAAAAGAAAGTTTATACATTAAGCTTTTTCAGAGGTCCAAACCCTTTTTGTCTGGTGATTGACTTTCTAGTATCAGTTAAAATATTTGGGCAGAAACGTAAAACCTGAATAAGTTGAAGGGAAGCAGACTTGTCTGTAAGAAGTTTTCTGTACATCTTCCTCATGTCCTTGGGATACCCAACTCTTCTCCTCACACAAGAATTACAGAGGTGTCCACATAACTGATGTGTAAAGGACTGCTTATTTGGCCAAAACGAAAATGAGGAAGGGGATGAAGAGTCCTTGTGATGTACCGGTCTGACACAATGTATATCCATTGCACTTACAGAAATCAGAGGTATTCTGTCTCTATTGCTGCACTGGAAAAGAGGTAGTTCTAGATCGCTTTCAGCCAAGAATGCTGCTGTAAGCAGCACAGCAGAATTTCAGTTGTTTTACAGAATATTAACCACAGTTTTATTTTACCCACATGGAAGTGTGGGATTGGTCTGAACTGTTACAATCAGCTTTATAGATAAATACATCTTTTTTTATTATCTAGTTGTCTATCAGTCTTTCTACCCAGCTGGAAATTTTTTATTGATATCCTTGAACACTACTATGTATTTTATCATTTTCCACAATAAAATCAATAGCTTTACTGAAATCCCTCCTAGAACTGAAGAACCACTCACGGGAATAGCAAGAAGGAAAATTTTGCAAAGTTTTCTGAAGATGTCTGTTTGGGTTTGCTGGATCCTTTGGGGAGTATTTGTAAAATTCGTAAAAATACCTTATCACTTGGGCTACACTACAAAGGAACTGTGACATTAACTTTTTATTTTGCACCTTAAATTCTTAAAATTAGAATTCAAAGTGGCATTTTTGTCTTTTAAATTTGAAACTTCCACGAATAGGTTCTAAATCAATTTTATACTAGCAGAGGGAGGCCTTTCATGTGGTATTCATCAGCTTTTATTCTTGCTCAAAACACTAATGAATAAGAATGTAATCACTACTATTTAGACCAGTTCTGGCCCCTTGAAAACAACACATTAAAATAAAAATGCTTCATCTCATACCTGGATAAGTTCACCAGGAAATTAAACATGGAAGATACAATTAATGTTTTTCCTCTTCATCATGATTTGTGCAACTGTTTAAATGAATTTCCTTTTTTTCAAAATTAGGACAGGTATCTTAATAATATAAAGTTAATTCCATATATTTTTGAACTGGACACCTATATGTTTGTTCACGTCAGGCTAAAAGTCTTCCATGCTCACAGAAATTCAAATATACATGGGGAAAGTTTTACTATTTGGCAAAGAGGGTCTAGCAGGCCTAAATCTCTTCTGGCTCAAAACTTATGCTGGTATGACATCAGAATATATCATATATTGTAAGATCCCAAACTGAATTATTCCTCATATATTCTGTCATCACAGCCATATTTTCACCAGAGTTGTTCCATTTCTCATATATATACACTTTGGAAATACTGCTTTCCTCTTTCCTGGTTCATACTATCTTAAGAATCAGATTTCTGAATCCAAATTTTGACAAAAGCTTTCTGTATTCCACAAATACCAGTAATAACCACTAAAATTCATTGATTACCACTATGGAAATGGCAGCTGGATGCTCGTTCTTTTCCACTGATTCCCATTCAAATTCCAAATATTTTAAAAACTTTTCAAACATTAATCTATCTTAATTTGCTTTGCTTCTCATCCAGTTCCTTCACCACCTGCCCCATCCTTCCTACAATCATGCCTGCTGGTGTGAAAATATGTTCTTTTGCATAGTTCTGTGAAGCAGCCTGCTTGCATTTTTCCTTCTGATCTAGCCTTAATTGCCTTTCTAAACTTAAAAACCAACATTCTTTTAAATTTTGTTTTTAAAGTAATTTCATTGGCCTTTTCTTTATGCATATTTGCTTCCTGTAATGCTGTTATGGGGCTATGTTACATTGCCCATACTCCTATCTACTTTGCTTTTGTAATACATCTATTTTTAATGGTGCAGAAAATATATGTGATACACACTGGGCTACCTTTATTTTGACTTTGTCTGTGTATTCCAGTATGGCTGGGGTTAATCAAGTGTTTAGTAAGTACTTACAATGCTATCTATGCTTCTATTCTGCATGGATATGGAAGTTTGAGGGACAGAGTATGTATCGTACTTTGGCATGAGCGTGTCCACTGTGGCAGCAGTGCTACGTGTGCTTTTACCTCTGTTCAACTTATGTTTCATAAGTCAATATTGCAACAGGAGAAGAGATAATAGCAAAGAGTTTGAGAGCACTTTAGGACACTGAATAAGTCACTGAACCACTTCAGCCAAGGCTGCTGATGCAATCTAACAAAATTCGTGATTCTGCTCCTCTATTGTGCTCTGGTGAAGCCCCACCTGGAGTACTGAGTCCAGCCCTGATGACCCCAGTACTGGAAGGACATCCAACTGTTGGATTAAGTCCAAAGGAAGGCCAAAACCTTGATCAGAGATTTAGAATGAAGTGGTGACTTTACCTACAGCATGATTATGTGGACAGAGGAACAGGAATAAAAGCATTTAAGATGGATCCAATTTGCTTTTTCAGTTGTAGTTAACTAGTGAAATTTTCATCATGCATATATGGGCACTGTGAAGGAATCACAAATACCTTTTCAGTACTTTTTTGACAGGCATTTGCAGCAAACTTGTCGTGTAGGACCTGTTTTCTCTAAAATTAGTGCGTTGCTTCACTCTATTGCAGACACTTTTTCAGAGTGGCAATATCCTTCTCCTTGCCCATACTTTTGTTCAAATGACGTCCTACACATCTCATTTTACAAAGAGTGGAGATCGGGGTATTCCTGTCGTAAGACATTTGAAATTCTTCATGCAGTCTGCACTATGAAACAGCACACTGTGACCCGAAGGGATGGCCGTGATGGGCCTCTTTCAGCTGGTGGCAATCTTCTCTGGTGTTAGGAAGGCTGACAGCTCTTGCCCCAAATCAAGACTTGTTCTGCTGCTGAATAATGACACTGTGCAGTACTTTGGATGTTTGGCTTCCCTAGAACTGAGGTAGTCCTTTCTGTGACGGGCTGTGTAAGTGCAGTTGGCTTCTGCTGCTTTTTCAGGAGTTACAAAAACCATAGTTCTTTTATAAAAGTTAATATTGTTTGTAATTAGGTCTTATTTTTTGTTGTGCATTTTTCCCCAGAAGTCTGTCACTGTCTGAGCGTTTGTTGAGAATATAGATCTTAGTGTCAGGTGTAGTTTCCATCCTGTACACCATCAATGTCAAATACACCACTTTTCAGCATATAATGGGATTTTCAGGATAGAGAGAGAGTGTGTATACTGACATTTTCGTCATAGGACAAAGTACCATGATGGTGCTCTTAATTATTACAGAATATTTCAATAAAAATATTAATATTAGTTATAAAATTCATCATTAAGATTCCTTAAAATCATTTTCTGTGTGAAAATTTCTATAATGCTCTGAAGTATTATAAGCTTTTTTATACTGCATTTATTCTAGAGTTTTCATATAGCTTAAAGTCTTTAAAGTATTACATTGCCAATGATGTATATGCATCTGATTGTTAATACTTTTGCTGCCACCAAGATGAAATGCAGAATCTTTTCCTTAAGAGTCCATAAAGCAAGAGCACACAGGCAGCTGTTGTTAGATAATGTGATCTTCACTGACTTTAGGCAGACATTTAGATTCACCTAGAGAGGAGCAGGGCTGTAAGATTAGCTGTGTGCAGGAAAACAAAATTGTCATTCATGTTTCTTTTACGGTGCTATCATTTCTACTGTACTCTGCTTACAGATAGGAAACAATCACTGCTCTTCTCAGTAATGAGCAATTGAAGTAAACATTTAGAAGCTGAAAAAATTAGTTATGGTACTTCATTTGGGATTGAGATAATCCAAGATAAAACGACTCATAAATTAGATTGAAAAAAAAAGAAAAAAGGTTTTTTTTTTAAAGCCTTTCATTGAAAGCAATAAAATATAGCTGTGTCAGCAGAAAGTTCCCTCTTGGTCTTTTGGATTTATGTCTTTTCCATTGACTTGACTTCAACAGTATGAGACCCACTTGCATTCTTAAGGACAATGTCATTAAAGCCCATTTTCTACTTTATCAGACCCTTACCTCCTTGGGTACTGCATTATGTGTTTAAATCCATGTATAGCTCAGCTTCCATGTGGCTGCTCACTTTCTGTGAATTTAGTACATGTGCAATACTGAGTCCCTGTTATTTGCTTTATAGACTTTTCAAGGATTAGCAAGGAGATGATTTATCTGATTTCTCAAATTTAGTAAACCATCCCATACAAAATTATCCTGTCATAAATTTAATCATACTTTTGATTAGGAAATTAAAAAGATTATTATAAATAATAAATTAACGATGAAAGGTTCACAAAAGCAAGCAAAATAGTGAAAACTAATTGCAGTGTTATGAAAGCAGAAAACCTGCTTTGTATTGATAAGTATATCCTGCAATGTGAATAATTTTGCATTTCAAGAATTAAGTAAATGTTGGGTGAGGAACTTTTTTTCCATGGGGATGACATTAAAATGTGAGATCATTTAAAATGCTGCTTGCAATTAGAATGCAATAGAATACAATTGATTTTTTTCATTAAGTGACACGGGAAAATCTTCAAGATCTTCTAAAGAATATATCCTGCAGACTAACCACATACATTTCAGTACTGTTAGTGGTGTACAGTTCTATAGCAACAGACATGCAGATATTATATCAAAGTATAAACAATGATGCTTAATGAAGTTTAAGGCACATCTTGATGTCAAGGAAATCACGAGTCACTGAAATATTACAAAGGATTCAACAATCAAAAAATCAATTATTTATTTTAAATATACTGAGAATATGGTTTTTGGAGTATACATTTGTCCTCTTGCAACTTTCTCTTACTCTGTAACTTGAAGAGAAGAAAATCTTACAGTAGCAGTTCTTGCTTCCTGCTCATGTTTGAAATGAAGTTGAATTTTCATCTAGACTGTCTCTTCTTCTCTGATAATAATAATAATAATAATAAATTTTTACCTTTTCTACAGAATCTCTTGCTCAGCTAAGATGTTTTTTTCTTTTAAATTTTTAGGCTTTTATTTAAAAACAGATACCTTGCAGTTGATTATCTTTCTCGTGGTAGAAATAGTTTTGTTTTGATTTTTTTGTTTGTTTGCTTGTTTTTCTTTTTCAATGTGAAGGTGAGGCGTGTTTTCAACAGATAAAATTTGTTTTCAAAATACATTTTTATGCTAAAAATTTTTTGAATGTAGACTGTTTATGCATAATTTCTATAACATATATAAGAGATATGTTTCAGAAAATTAAAAAACTTTTTTTCATGGATTCCTATTTTATTAGGAATTTTGTTGTTGTGCTCTTTTCAGAAAACTAAAAAAATGTTTTTAAGGTTTGAAAAGTGAAACTAAAAATTTTTACATAAACTAATTAAAATGAAATAAAATAATTTCAGAATATATTTACAAAATTACCCACCCACATAATAACTAGACTTAAGAATCACTAGAAATAAATAAGAATTATGAACATATTCAACAGCTGTTTTTTAGTTATTTTGTATCTTCTTCCTCATTATGTTTTAAATTCTTTTTTTACCTTTCTTTCGTTATCTTGCATTCAATGTTTTTGAAATCTTCCGTGCATGTCATATTTACTTGACATTCAAGGAGCAGGTTCAACAACATCTTTTAACAGGATTTTAACAACTTTTGACATCTTTTAACAGGATTTCAGCAAAAACCTTTTGAATATAGAAGGTGTTTTGAGGGTGGGGAAGGTATTTTAAATAAATAACTATATAGGTTTAATTTTCATCTTCTTGAGTGGGTGAGATGACATTCACTAGTTAATATGCAGATTTCTAGCTGCCAGGATTCTTCTAACAGACAAACAAACATGAATCCTAAATACCTGATACTCCACTCATTTGTGCAAAAAGAATTATTACAAAGCTATCTAGATTTAAATCTATAGAAATATTTTTAAATCTCATGCTAAAATCTTGTTTTCTTATTTAAATAATAAAATCTAATATTGAAATAATAGACTTGTTAGCCTTTTTCAATGTTAATACATCACATGCGCTCTATTGCATTCTGTCTGGATGATAGTGGACACAGCCAAAATAGTCAAAACAAGAAATACCTTTCATTTACAGACGAGTAAGGAACACCTGTATGCAGCTGAAGAGAGTTTTATAAAGCATACTATTCCAAGAGAACATTAGTTTACATTTTACAGACACATGAATAAAAGGAATTAGGCGACAATTTGTCAATCTACATTTTCACATACAAGTTTGGAACACATTTTAAAACCTGCGTTTAAATCCCTATTCTGCCTAATTCTTTCATTCAGCATAAAATTCAATGAGCTCACTTTTACCATTTTTCTTGATTCACAAGTATTCAGTCAAAGACCAGCAGCTTTTATTGCAGGCATGTTAAAACCAAGTGCCTGTGGGTAATGAAGACATTTGACACTGAGAAATAAGGACCATGACTTAATATATTTTTTCTTATAAATTTATCACTAAAAACTGATATGGATGAGAAAAATCAAAAGATCCAAAACATTAAATGAACCTCTTAAATCATTCTAGTTTTCTAGTAGCTGGGGTTTTCTTTTCCCCCAGTATGTCTTGTGGTAACCTTAAAACAGGGATTCTTTATGCTCCATAAATGTGTGTAGAGGTCTTTCCTGAAGAAGTTATTCAACTAAAACAGATGTTTTTATTAGGCTGTATATGTAGACCTCCCTTCAGTTTGAAGATTCTAGATGTTTTTTGGGTCATTACAAAAAGATATTAGAAGGTATGGTTTAGTTTCTACAAATCAAAGTTGCATTTGAACAAGTATGAATCAATTCCGACTGCACTTAAGGTCCAGAACTGAATTAAGTTAATTCAATAGCTTATGAATTCTATTGAAAATTATTCATTTCTCTACCCCAGTAAATGGATAGGTTATGAGAGGGAGAATAACACAGATTTTTATACTAATGGAAAATACATCAGCCTCTGGTTTACAATATGATACTCCACCTAATATGTGTTAAAAAAAAGTAGAAGTATCCACATTTTGACTGGAAGATTTCTAATGAACCTTTTCATATAGCAGCACATCAATATCTGTTGAAAATGAATTCTAATTGGAATGATAATTCAACTCTTAGCAGTAAAAATGCCTTTTATATTATTTTATTGGAGATTGGAAATCTGACTGAATTGCCTGGTAAAACTAATCAGGAATACAAAGGAATAGTTCATGGTAGCAATTTCACTCATTTTTGGTTTGTAATATCCTAATTGTTTTTCTTTATATTTATGATTTTTTTTTTTTTTTTTTTTTTTTTTTTAGAAATAGCTATAAATTTCACCCTTACAACTAACTTTTCTAAAAGAGAAATATTTTTTATTTTTATGCTCTTGGCTTGCCTTATCCCTATGAATTCTCTAAGAGAGACAAGTGTAACATCAGGGAGAGTATAGGTTTAAGAATTTTTATAACTGGCATTGTAAAATGGAATTTTTGAATGTAAACTCTACATTGATTATACACCAGTTTATACACCTGTCTTCAAAAATCATTGCATTGGCTTTCACCATAAACATTATTTCAAATTCTGTATAGCTCAATTGTACACTTCAGCATAGCAGATCAATCTCTGACCTCAAAACCTTGTCTTTAAAGAACATTTCATGGGTAGGAGCAAGTTCCTTCAGCAATATATATCTATAAAATTAACATTTTGCCATCATTGTTACTGATTTCCATGGAATGATAGATCAAGTTCATTTGTTAGGATAACAATTTAGTGGTATAGATTTGGAATTGTGTTGGCCTGATGAAGATGTGGGGATGGAGTATGAGAGAAATTAAATGCTTATGTTTGATGGTAATATAAGAGTATCCCCTTGTTCAAATGTGATTTAAATAGACAAAAATAGAATTCTGTGCCTTTTTTAACAAGGACAAATGAAATGATTCATCTGCAAATTGCATGTACCCAAAGTAATTGAAGAAAGAAGTTATGTTCTATGAATAAATAGGTTCAGTGTGGGTTACAAAGTATTTCTTTTCAAAGGCAAATTGTAAAAATTTGGAAAACTTTTCACTGATAAATAACATCATGGCCAAATACAGAAGGAAATGCTGCGTACATTTTTCTTGGTAAAATTCTTTATATGAACCCTGAAAGTTTTCATTTCATCTTCACTTGTCACTGTACTTCACTGTGTCAGAGGGCTTTTCTGACTAATTTTGGCCACTGGATGATTCTTCATGAGCACATTCCCTCTCAGACACCACCATCTGCAGTTGGTGCAGCTATAAGTCCGATTGATTCACCCTGCTTTTAGAGGGCTGCAGAGCAATGTGCAGTTCTCCACACTGGGGTGGTGTTTCAGAATGCAGTTTGAAAGATTGCAGGCTAGTCAGCAACCCTGTGGTGTTAGTTACCTCCTCCTTCATTCATCACTGTTCAAGTAAAAATGAAGTATTCATAGGCAGCACAGTGACAAGGACATGTAAGGACATATTTACTCAGAAGTGCATCACTAAGCATGCCTGTATATGCCTTGTATTTTTATTAATTCCCAAGGTCAATTGGATGAAGATTGAGGTTTCTTGGCTTCTTATGCCTTAAATGCCAAATCTTCATTTCACTTTCATACACTGCAGACCTGCACTTTCTTTTGTGCATCGACTCCATCTTTGATGGTTGTTCAGTTATCCCTATAATTCTCTATTTTCCATACATGTCTACAAAACAGGATTATAACATGACCAGATTTGCATAAATACCCAGGTTTAATTTTGGAGACTATTATGCCTGTATCAAAAAAAGCAATCAGCTGGTTTCAAGCATTTTGAATAAGCTAACTTGGAATGAACCCTCATGAAAACAGAGAAAACATAAAAGTAAAAGTACAATCAAAATGTGTTTATCTAAATTATTTGGGTATTTTTTTCTGACAGCATTTCTAATAACAGGAAAGATAAATAGTCTCATAGATTGACAAGCTCATTGTTATTCTTACTACACATAATGAGACAGGGATGACAACTATTTTCAACTAATTCAGTTAAGACCTATTTACTTTCCAAGCTACTTCATAATGGTGAGAGTATTTCCATCATGACATTTGTTCTTGTGGCCCTTGCTCTGAAGTGCTTTTGTTCTTTCGTGTACATACTGAAGTAAGCAGCTGTTTGCGACTCTAGCAACTGTGATTGAAACACTATTTTCAGGAAAGCAGGGGAGATTCTCTTCCCATGGAATGAAAAGTGAAGTTTGTGCATTTTAACTGTCTTGAGGGACTATTTCCAGTTCTTTCTCATCTGTCTCATTGTAGTAACGATTTAATGTTATAATAACACAATGCAATATGACAACCATAAAGTCTTAACAACAGGCTTTATTGTGAGCTTTCTCTATGGCTGCGAAGTTTGAAAATGAAGATAACACTGTGGCAGCCTTATCTATGTTTCAAATCTTCATGGAGGGTGGATATTTACTGATTTTTATACAGATTTTATGTCAGTTAAATTATTTTATATAGGAGCATGATGGTTTTTTCCCAATGGAGTTGTATAGGATTAACATGCATGCAGTTATATCAGCTTGCAATAATTGCTTTGTGATTCACATCAAAAGGTATTGTCCCTTTCCTTACAGCTGTAAGGAAACCTGAACTAGATCTGGTTTCTAGTACTAGTATATTTGCATCTACACTCCAGGTAAGCATGGCATTAAGTACACAAGTATTATTAAAGGGGTCAAGCTTTGATTATAAACCAAACCAGAGTGTTTTATCAGGAAGGAGAATCTTCACCCATGGGAGAAGAGCTCACTCCAGAAGGTGCACTTCAGAAGCAGCCCGTGAATCCTCAGAAACAGAGTTCTGCTCTCTGCAGTACAGTAGACATTTATTTCTGATAATATATAATTTTTCAAAACCCTCTGATCTAAAGGCTGAGACAAAATGGAGCCCTGAACATAGTTTCTCAGTGACTAGCTTAAAATGATGATAAATTACTTTCCCCAATTCAATTCATCTAGAGATTGATAATACGATAGCTCTCTTTTTAATTAAAACCACTTCCTTATTCATTTCTTTTTTCTCCAAATCTATTAAGAAAACAAGAAAGACAGAATTTCTGTTGTGAAGATGCATGCATTAATATATTTAAGAAAATATCTTATAAAAATTTCTCATTGCTTCTAAGCAACCTAGATATCTTTACAGCCACTGTATTAGTAAAACAGCGCATGAAGATCTTTTCAAATTTGCTTGTCTCTAGGTAAGGCATGTATTTGTAGAAGTCAGTAGCATACTGAAGCTCCAGTCAAACCTCAGTGAAGGACTCTGGTACTCTGCAGAGGGTGAGGCTTGTTCCTGTATACAGCTGCTGCTATCGCAGAAGTGGCAGTAAATCATCAGAGCCATTTTTATAGCCTGGCAATATTTTCCAGAGGTGGCAAGATCTCCTCCACAGTCTTGCTGTGTAATCTACATGCAGAAAATGACAAACACAAACAGATGGCAGCCTCTCCTACTTTCTTACTGGAGCCACAAGCTGGAGTACGCAAGGCATGCTGTCTTAATGCTACCTTTTTGGCAGATGGCAGTAACATTATTTATATTTATATATATTATATACGGCAGAGTTATAACAGAAATCTGCCCAATCAAGAGACTATTTGTTGTGGCAATGATGGGGAGAGCAGTACATTTCTAATGTTCTCTGGCTTCTCTATTTTCTCATTAGTTGACACAAACAAGGAAAAAAACCCAAATTGTTTAATACACCTTCCTTTTCTCTGACCTGTGCTGGATCATAACCTTACTCAAAAATGCTTAAGTAGATCAGTCCCTGCAGAAACATGAGAATTATTGAGAAAACAATATTGAATAACAAAATCTTAATAAAGCTTTTTTTCAATGAAAAAACTTCAATAGGAAACTTCAAAGGTTGAAATGATACCTGTACAGAATCTGTTAATTACTGTGTTATTACAATCGTGCCTGGAGTTGAAACCATCTACTGTTCTAATACTAATTTAAAGATTTAAGGATAAAGTGAGTAAGAGTATAGCATGCCATAGTTTTTCAATGGGAAAAATTGTGAAATGTGTGAAATATTGTGAATATTGTGAAATAAGGTTAGAATACTGAATAAGAGCATAATATTCCACATAGTCCTCCTTATGCACCCTTCCTTGCTCATCCATACAGATGAAAGAAAATACAAAAGAGTGCATTCTCAGCATCAGTGGTTTTTGACATGAGTCTGTTCACATGACTACCCCCATTGACTTAATGGGTCTATTCATGTCAAAAAAAAAAAAAGATTTCTCATGTGACCATGGTTTGCAGTGTTCCTCTCAAGTTCTAAAAGAGACCTTTATAGCAATTCAAATCACTAAGTGAGTGAATTATAGGTTGTTTCTTACTACACAAGCCTTTGATTTCACTGATTTTGTAATCTGAGCCAGGTTGAAACTAATTACTTGAGGCTTACTTAGCTCAAGAATGTCTAAGTGGTAAAGAATGCCCATGAATACAAGTGACCGAGCTCTTTGAAAATGCACTTGCCCTCATCTTCCTTATAAATGAGATTCAGGTGTAATTATTGTTTCCTAATACAATTAATCTTTATGATGAATGACACGCACTAATGAACAGAGAATAATTTCTAATTAACTTATTTCTTGTAGTGGTTCTGTGTTTCTGACAGTTTGAAGCAGGGCAGGAACTGCAAAAAGTTACATTATTCAGAGATATCCCACTGAAACACTCGATTAATAGTGTAAAGAGAAGAGGAAGAATGGGAATCATAAACTGCATGTTCCAGAGGACTACTTATGAGGTTTCCGACGTTTCTGATGTTCAGCTTGTATTAAGTAGCAAATTAAGAGAGCAGTATAGTGGCAAATTATACAAAAATGTACTTTGAAACATTTCTTCATTTAATAATAAAGCTGTCAATTTTTTGGTAAGTATTAAGAACATAAAATTAATACTTCAGAAATCCACTCTAACTTGATTTCCAAGATTTGGTGCTATAGATTTCACTCATCAAATGAACACTGTTCTGAAAGTCAGCATTAATGGAAGCCAATAGAAAGACTCCATAGATTTAGCAGGCTTTTTATTAGACACATTTCATTAACAATCCCAACTAATTAAGCCCTTTGGTAGTAAAACAAAGATCCCATTAGCAGCATTGCAATTTCAAAGAGTGCAAAGTTAGATAGCTGCTCTTGTGTCTGACATTTCTTAGCTTGTTTTTTTTCTTAAGTAGTGACTCAGCTCAGAGTCAGACTCATATTCACAGACCGGAATGAGGGAGAGGGACCTCAATGGGTTTTTTGTCCTTAAAACCAACAAATATGCAAATGCAATATTCTCACTGGTAGATTAGGACACAATTTATGTTTTTGTGGAGAATTCAGAGCTATATGTCTCTTTGAAAAAATATGTTAGGAAAATGTCTACTAAAATTTTATTTTGCAGTAGGTTTTTAGATGATGTTATAGATCTAAATACTTATACATACCTCATTGATTATATTTAGCATTTTATTCCAATCTGGAATTAGTGATAAAATTTTGGTAAGCAAAATTTTAAACTGCAAATGCTATGTCAGATGGAAACAGATTTTTATCTGTGTATAATGCGACCAGCTAGCGTTCTTCTTGCTGTAACACAGGCATGCTATGAAGGTTTCGTAATCTTAGTGCTTCTGAAGATTTCAAAGTCTTAGTGGTTCTGGACAGACTCCCAGTTTTAGAAGGAGAGAAGCTGGTCAACACTTTGCCAGTGGTAACAGAAGCCTTTAATCAGAGTCTGGAAAATTAATTCTCTGTAAAAGCATCTGGATGCTTTTCCTCCTTGTGTTCATCTTCTTTTGCAGTACTTTATGTTTTACTTGTGCACTCTATCATAAACTGAAGTTTAAAAGAGAAAAGCTAAAGCAAACTTGCTGCCATCAGCAGAAGACAACAGATACCTTAGTGGGAAATGAGTTCCAAAGTGAAAATTAATACAATGAGTGGTACAGCTACAACATGTGGAATATAGAGTGAATTACAATGGGGAAATTGCTCTTTCTACTTTTTTTTGCCATATTTTTATTCATGCATTCGATAACACTGTTATCCTAACATTGTTCTGCCTATGAAGCATTTCCAACCATAATATACAAGAGCTTTGTTTTTTCCTTCCCTGTGATGACTCTGTCCTTTGGCATTTTTCATAGCTTGACATGAGGCAGTAATGGTTCTATTAGCTGCACTGTATCTGCTGAGCTTGCTGTTTTCAGGGAACATGTCATCACCAGTGCCTTTCTGCAGCTTCCTTATTAGCATGTGCCCTTTACTGACTCTGCAGGAGCTATCACCTAGAATTAAATATTTTCTGCTAGACCTGTCCTTACTCTGTGCAAAAATGATTACAATCCATTACGCCACCCTTTTGCTGACAGGCAGATACCACTGAGATTGCAATAAAATTGCTCCACATTTAAATACGACACTGCTTGCTGCACTGACTAGTTTGATAAAAGGAAATGTTGGGAAAAATCCCTTCCGTTCACTAATTGGTGATGAACTTGTGAGAAGGAAAATGTGGATACTTATTAAAATTATTGTATCAGCTATGCTGTATAGTTGTGATAAGCATAAAAAGAGAAAACATAAACATTTTTACTTCATTAAGATTGCTAATAAGGTGTAGAATAGTGCAGACATTTAGAAGGTACAGATATTGTAATGGAAAACAAAAGCTTTGAAATTATTAATACTTAATTTTTCCTTTGATACAAAAGACAAATGAAGTAATATTCAGGATTTCCTAGTGCAAGTTCTTTAAATGCAAAAAAGAAATCCTATGTGCAGTCTATTTGTAAGCTTTTTCATTGGAAACACCATCATTGCCATGATTGATTTGAATATAAACATATTTTTATTTTTTTTTTTATATTTGTCTTCCTTTCAAACCCTATTCCAATAGAACCTCAAGGACGTCATTGTACAGTTACCTTTATTTTTAGCAAGACACCACCTCCAGCGTTGTAGAAGATTTTGATGTGAGCTTCTCCCAGTGGGTGTGATGTTCTTGCTGCAGCTTCTTTGGAGCTGCTAGGAATTGCTGCAGTGAACTTAAGAGAAGGCAGCTAAGCTTCCCCAAAAGTGGGTGCTTTCCATTTGGTTTTTTTACTTCTAAAAATGTTGTTCCATAAGTAAAATACTTCCTGAACTTAAAGTCTCTTGCATCACTACAATGCCATACAGACATGGCTATTCTTAAGCCCTTTTTTGTATGTGAAAGCCTAAGGACCCATTTTGTAATTCCTACACTCATTGCTTATATGAGCATGTTGCTTTCCCCTATTGACATCTCCCAGTAGTGTTAATAATTTTAACTGTGATCAGACTCTGTCCTTCTATTTCTGAAGAATGGCACTGTATAGATGCAATAAGCAAAACTCCCCGTAAAGAATTTACCATATAAACATATCAGTACATTCCTGACTTATATTTTGTAAAATGTTTTACATTTTTAGCCTTGAGGGCTGTCTTTCTTTAGCACCCAGCTGTTTTTTCATGTTTTACACATGAACCCGCATGCACCACAAAGAAAGATAGATAGATCACTGTCACAATAAAATTTGTGTGCCTGTTTCATAAAAGTCATATCCTTCATTTACATGGGATGATCAGCTACAGAGAAATATATTATGTAATATATCACTTCAAAATTAACATGCATTTTGGAGAACACCTATTTTACTGATATTGCAGCTTATGTATGAAGTGTCTGAAGCCAAGAAAAGGACCAGTTTGAATAGGTCTTCATAGGATTTGGCAATGTTTAAAGACATTTTCACCACAACATTTTTGTATCTAAAAACTAAGCAAGTTCTATTTCAGAAATTTTCTGAATTATAAAAGATAATTAATTGCATTTGCTTTCTGCCATCCCATTTTGCATGTGAAGATTATCTGATGAATCAATGTATATTTCTTCATACTGTGTTTCTGATGTCAGGGCCTTATCAAGACTTCTTTCCCTAATTTTTCCTGAAAGTTGATTTGCTTCTTGTGGAAACCACAGAACTGCAACTATTAACCACTTTATATTCCACTTAAAATTAAAAGAACCCCCAAAAACTCAACCTATTTATTATGGTTGCTATTCTTCTGGATATACAGTATGTCTGAAAGAGAGACCCTGAATCCCACATTCACATCTAAATCAAGCTGAAATTAGGGTGAAATTAAGTTACCCATGCTTAACATGACTGGGTTATGGAATTAAGGTTGACAGCCAGACTATGTGAACTGCAGCTGTGGAATATACAGCTTAAACTGATTCAAACGTGGCTTCCTCATAGGACTCATGTCAGGGGTGGGAGACCTGTACTGAATCAGGGTAGTCTGAAACAAAACAGTTGATCAGCAACTTCTCATTAAAATGATATTAACAACTATTCTGGGATCACCCTGATGCTCAGAAAGTTCCATTCTGCACAGGAGCTTCCAAGAAAGACTCTGAGGCACTGTTGTTACGGCCTACCTGTGAAGTATGAGCCTCCTTTTTGACCACTGAATATCTATTGTGTGTCTTTTGGTCGAAAGGGCACGATGGTAGAGTCTGTGAGGTCCTGCACCCATGGCACAGCATGAGATCTAGAAACTGTTAGCGCTGAAGTTCATGAAAAAGGCCATTAAACTCAAGGATTGTATATGCAAGCGCTGTGTGTAATACACTTGAAAAGCCTTTTTGCATCAGCTAGGATTTGATAACCTTTACAGAAAATAATTATGTAGATCCCGAGTCTGTGTGAGCAAGTCTGTTGAACGTGTATTGCTGCGAACATGCACTAAAATGGAGCTAGCTGCCTGCAGGGAGGCACCAACAGAAGCTGGGACCTGCTTTCCCATAATACTTTCTGGCAGCTACCAACTCATGCCTTCCAAGTGTGTAGGAGGATATGTGTCTGGATTTATTTATTTATTTTTCACTGCACCTGTTTTGTAGACTGCTGCTCCCTGAACTACCAAGGCTGAACAAAGAATGCAGTAGTGGGGCCTGGTGTAAGCCCAGAAAGTGGGCATGTATTGTATTTTAGGTCTCAAATTATTTCTTTCGTTGGGAAAAGCAGTGAAATATGTTCGCCATATTGAACCACTAGAGAGAAGTACTTTATCAAGATATCTTTGGAACCAACACTGGTCCCAAGGGCCTAAATCTGTGGGGCTTCAAGTCCTATCTTCACTGAAGGGAAGACAGGGACAAAAGCTGTAGCATGAGAAAAACTTTTGGAACTGGAGCTAGGAATAATATTTGTAGCCAGTTTGCACATAGTGAATATGTGAGCACATGGATCCAGCGTGACACAAGCACGGATGACTGTCCAAGTCAGGGAACTCCAACACAACTCTAAGTGCCCCCAGTTATTTCTGCAGAGCTGACAGCACACAGTGTTTTAACTTGTTCCTGGGATAAAGCAGATTCACCCGAGTCAGAAATGGTGGACAAGTCTTGTCTTACATAGAAATGAATATTTTAGCTCCAGCTTTATGTTACTATTCACAGGTCCAGTAGTCCTACATATAGTCTTCTCAGATTGCTAAAGCACAGTCTTCCTGGAGAAGGAGGATGCATTGGATATTCTCAAACTTAATTACTAACTGACAACTGCTTTTCTGCCTTCACTCAGTCATCTGCTAAATTTCTCTGGTTCTGATAAGAAAACAAAAAATGTTTTCCAGAGTAAAACACTTCATAGAAATTTACCATTTGTACTTAAATGTGCACATTAATATCTAACACCATATTTATTATTTATGTTTCTCCTTTTTATTTTTTAAATACAAAACATAACAAAAGCTGAAAAAATGGACTTTCTGTATTTCATTTTGCTCTAGGTTTCACATACTTCCTGATGTGACAGTTGCTCCACTGATTCTAAGTTATTTATAGGATATAGATATAGATGTATAGATATTTGCATAATCATATATATACACAGGCTAATAGATGGTTTTTGTATGTCTACCCATTTCGATGATGGTTGAAAGGTTCTGCCTTTTTGTTTTTTTTTTTTTTTTTTTGCTTAAATTGTACATATAATTCTACAGGGGAAAAAATGTCCAGGAAGGTAGAATTTTAAAACAAAGAATGATAAATCTAGTAAAATTTTAGGTAAGTGTAAATAATTTTATTAAAACTACCAATTAAAGAAATTGCTAGTCTAACTGTTAGTTAGATGAGTTTTACCTTCAGTATCTCTTACATATGAATAAATAAAATAAGAATTTAATAAAAATTTTTCTACACTAGAGAAACTACTTTGCTTTCTAGTACATTCAATTGTTTAATATTCTTATACTAACATGAGCAGTGGTGACATTCATCTAAACAAAAATCTCATGTACGGATGCATCTCTAACCAAAGGTTTATAAACCCCCATCAACTACAGGCAAAATTTTCAGATGATAAGCTTGTAATGCCACATTTAGAATTAGCAAGAAAATTTTCCATTTAAATTTTCTGAATGTTATGGGGGTTCAACCCACCAATCCATTATTTTCTTTTTGTATTTAGCTGTATTGACCTTCCAGAAAGGAAAAATTGCCCTTCTGCCCAAGAAGTGTGAAGCAGGCATTGCCATGTTATTCATATTTTTAGGAAACTCAGAACAATAAGATCTAACCAGGAGATACTTTTCTACATTACCCTAAATATTGCATCATTTACATAATAGATTAACAGTCTGTTTCACACCTTGCAATTCTCTGCATAATTTCCACTTGAAGCTTTAGAATTTTAAGTAGCTCACAACTTGAAATTAGATATTCCTGCATTCTGGATGTGTCTGCAGTGTGTACATTGTCCGTGCTTTCAAAAAAGAAGTCCTGATAATGGAAGTATTTCCTTTAATTTCCTACTTTTTGAGTGTAAATAGTTTATATTCAGAATTTTTCACCTTTTACAGGTAAATTTCTGCTGAGCTATATCTTTCGTTAGGAGTAAATAAATTGAATGGCACTTATATAGGAAGTGAAGTGAGGTGTGTTCTGATTACTGACATCTAACCCAGAAAATGATTATTTTTTAAGAGATACTCTTTGTAAATAATTTTTATCCTAAATATTTGGGTTCTTATTGTACAAGAAATAAGGTCCAAATCATCGAATAAGAAGCAGATTTATGGCTTGAGTGAGGAAGATGCTATTGTTCTGAAACCATTAATTATTTCTAGTCCTAAAAATAAGGAACTTCTGCCTTTAGAGAATGCATTCATAAAATGAAAAAAACAAGTGCAGCAATGTGTATATGTGCATAATCTGCATACTTACATGCATTTGAATTTAAACTATGTAATTTGCTTTATGTTAAACAAACTAACAAACAAACAGCTTACACATTTCAATTTGCAGTTTTATTTAATTTGTAAGTACCAAGGAAGAAGCACAGGGGTATTCAGAAATCCAGATTTTTTCATACTTTTTTGTATACAAAACCCTTTCCACATTTTTTCTCCATTAATTTTCAGCATCATGTTTTATGAAAGAAAATGCAAAAGAATGGGAGTGCTAGTAAAGCTGAGTTATTGACAGAAGAGAGAGGCCAGAGCATAATTGGCTTTTCTTTTGCAGAGTGTTCAGCAGCAAAGAAATCTATGACTGCCAGTCTTGGCCCTGGTTCACTCTAGCATGGGAGTCAGCAAAGCAAAAAAAGATTGTTTATTAAAGTGCTTTTCACCGTGTTTTGAAGTCACTCAACATGCAAAGGAATAATTTTAATAGCTCTTATTTCTTTTTCTTACAGCATATCAAAAGTGAACATTAAAACCAAGAAATATAGAATACAGTGTGTCATGCAAAAGACATGTCATTCCTGTTTTGCTCTCTCCTCAGAAAAATGTTCTCTGTAAAATGTGATTTATAAAAGTGCCTATTGTTTCAGCTATTTGTCTGTGCTATTATCCTTGGATTTGTTTAATTTGTTGGGAGGATCAGGGTTGCTTTATTACATTTCTACAGATGTGTAGTTGTTCAGGTGACTCACGGGCCTTATGAAAAAACCCTAACATTCCAAAATAGTGACTTTAAAAGAATGACCTCAAACTTGCTGCCAGACAGCCTTTTGTTATCTCAGTGCTACCTCAGCTGGAATCTACTATTGTTGTGTACATGCAGCTTTTGCTTGTGTAGTGTGAATAACGGACACATGGAACTGTAAATACTACAGTGAAAGCACGGAATTTTTTTGTAGTGAAGTCTTGCTCAACCCTTTAGGTAGATGTGGGATCTCAGCACCTCAGGATGGAGGTGCAGAGAGGCCGAGACCACCCTTGGGGGGCTCGGGAATCCTGGAATGTTGCCAGAAGTGTCTGGTGGCAGGATTTTAATCCTACACAGGAGATGAGACCTGTATGAGGACTGGGAGGAATTCACTGGGTGAATGGTGAAGGGATAAGTTAGTTAAAGTGTAAAACACAGGGTTTAGGATTTTGGTACAGGGGGGTCTAAAGAAGTAAGATGGAGGAATTGGGGCGTGTCCTGTCCTTCTTCTTCTTCTTCTTCTTGGCCTCCATCTTCTGTGGTGGTGGTGGTGGTGGCACTTTGGGATTGGTCATTACTAAAAGTGCACCGGTTAATAAGAGTAGAAGGTATTGGGGAGAAATGATAAATATTGTACACGTAACTTAGGGTATAAAGATAAGTGACCGCCCCGGGGGCTCTCAGTGTGCCCATGGCTGACTTGCTGTGCAGACCTCTGTCGGGCTGAAAGAAAATCTTTTAGATAAACAATTAATAAACACCAAGACCGAGACAAGATCAGAAGTCTCTCCTCGTCCTTTGAAGCGTCGGCTCTTCAAGGCCATCCCTGGGCCTTTCCAGGCCACCTAAACAGCAACACAGAAAACCTTACAGGTAGACATCAGACATAGTTGTCTTTCCACAGTGTGGATTAGAATCCGCAGTGTCCTGTGAGAGCTGTACCTTGTTTCTGCAGGTGACAAAGAGTGAGGGGACAATTGTGGCATTCCTGTGTTGTCATGTCCACTTTCACCACTGCTAACCATGCCAGCCTGATTAATGTGTCTGTTCTAATGACTCTCTTTTTGAATAAGCCTCAAAAGGTCTTGGTGTTTTACTCCAGCGTTCTTGAGGCTGATTGTATCTGACATACCTCAGGCACAGAGGGTTTCTCTGCCTCAGCACACTGGAATGTTCTTGGCTACTTGATATAAAATTAAGATCTTTAAGGTGTGGAAACAAGAGTTCAGGGCAACTTAAAGAGCAGGTACAGGGAATCAGAGGGGAAAGCCTTCTTTTTCTTTCTGATGTTTTGGGAATTTCCAGTGGGAGTCTACAGCATTGTATGAGCAGCATGATCAATTTTGTGGTAAAGAAAGAGTGCAGGAAAAAAAAAAATAAAAGGGGGGAAAAAATCCCAAAGAAGACTTTAAATTCATCTTGATTGAGTGGATTTAGACATAATTGAAGAGCTGTTGTTGCTGGTGGCTGCCTGCAATGAAAAGTTATGCTTTTATAGCTTCCTACAAGGGCATGAGAGTCATTGTGGGGCCGCCTGGTTTCACATTAGACAGTATCAAGAAGAGACAGGAATGTGGAGAAGGGGAAGGTATTTATCATGAGCTTATTCATTACCAAGCATAGTTTTTGAAGACTGATAATCGATTCACTTAAGAGCATGAATAGCTGGATGACTTTGAAAATGTGAAAATTTTTATTTGTTCCTCCGGAATGTGCTTTCTCTTGAGGCTTTCTGTAGGTTTTGAAAGAATAAACATTTAATATTTAGAAAGCCAGAATGGAGCAATAGTAACATAAAATTTGCAGGGAATTAAAACCAATTTTTTTTTATTAAGAAATATTAGAATTTACTTTGAGATAAATTTCTACTGTGAAACTTTCATATTTTTATATTTTCTTTAAAATCTGTTATGTGACTGGTACATGTGACCTGTTACAACAAGATATTATTGGTGCATCAGTGTTATCTGAAATTACTAATTGTTCTCAGCAGTCTATAACTGAACAAGAATAGAGAAAATAAAATAAAAATTGAGCATCTATGAAAAAAATTCTTCATTTGATCCTCTGACTAATTTTGCTTTAAACTTGAAGTACTTTCTAGTTGTTTTACTTTCTAGTACTTTCTAGTAGTTTAATTAATTAAAATAAAAATTTCTTCAGACAAAATTTTCAATGAATTGCACCCAATAAGTAGCAGAAATTAAGGCCTTTTAAGAGTTGACAATCTCAACTTTTATTTAATTCCTTCTTTAAAAAAATGAAAATTGAAGAACTGAGAAATTTATGAAAAGATGGAAAAGGAGGAACAGCCACTAAAGTAATATATTTTATTAACCAGGTCTACTACTAAAATACTTTGAATATAGTGAGCTTTTGACTAAATTTTTTTCCCATTCTGCTGAAAGCAAACAAACAACAAAAAAAAAGCAAACATATGTGTGATCAACCTTAGTGTTTTATGGTACTGAGTTTAGTAAATTTTTATCTGAAAGTACTATACTCTGAGAGAGTTACTGTAGATGATTTACCATGGTTATCTCAGCTGCTGGGGTTTTTTTTTTGATGATTAAGTAGTAAGAAAAATTGGAAGATTTTAGGAGTATCACTCTTCCCAGTTTACTATCCCTACTGTTACCAGTGAAAACAATGTTTCGTCATGTACTTAGTCTCAAAAAGAACACATAAAATGTGAATAATCTTTTATGCCTAGTATGGGACAGTTCTAAAATCTGAATTTCAGGGAATTCTTGCAGTTGAGAAAGTTTTTCCATGAAATCTCTCAAATAGCTATGAATAAAGAATCAATTCTTATAAATAAAAAGGCTATTCTTATAAAGATTCAGTAAAAAAAACAGTTTGGTGGGGGTTTTATTTTTAATATTGGTTTCCTGCAACTCTTTATCACTGAGTTCTGCTAAATTGAGTTTATATGTAGGACTTTAGCTAGTCTTGTAAACACCTGCTAGGGTAGGCTGCCTATATAAGGGCTCCTTAAAGATCAGTGATTAAAATGACATGTGCTTTGCATTTTAGTCATGGAGTTCAATACAGGAAAATGTGAATGCTTTTGAAATTGAAATCAATAGATGCCCAGGATTGTTTTTTTTTTGTATTTTCCTTGTTATAAAGGGGCTATTGGTATCAAAATATTCTTAGAGATATTTAATCTAATTAAACCCTGGAATGTGTAAAATTCCCTGCTTATTCATTTGTATTTTTAACCAGAATCATTACTTTGGGGGATTTTTTTTCCCCTTGACAACAAACCAGTGCTACCATTCTAATACATTTTGTGTAACATGGGCATTTTAACAAAAAATGTTGCTGTAAACCATCATGCTCTAACTGTCAAAATCATTTGGGTTGATTCTTGCATTCTTACTCTGCATAGTATCTTAGTCTTTAAAAAGTCATACTAATTTAATTGTGTATGTATTCTGAAAAATAACAGTCTGCTGCTCAGATTTAAATTTATGGAAAGTCTCTGAGAAATCTGGAAAACAAAATGAATCATTAACACTAGGAATAGAATTAACATTCATTTGGATTTTAATCCAAAATAAGCACTCCAGAGGACACCTAAGACTTTGAGCAACCTTGGCATGCATTTTAAAACACAACGTAGAGACTGCAGTAAATAAAGCTTCCAAAAAAAGCAGCAGTCTTCCGTCCTCCCACTCTCTAACACCCCATTTAATTCCCAGTCATAGGACCTGTGCACCTCCATCACACCTTCCCACGAGATATCCCACCCATCCCTGCCTCAGCCAGCTCACACAGATGGACCTTGTGGCATACCCAGAATGTCAACAGTTTATGGCTATTTTAGACCTTGGCAAGGAAGAGCATTCCAGAGGAAAAGTCCCTTGAAAAAGAATGCTTTGCCAGCAGCTCTGCAGCCCTTTAAAGAGAGTGGAATCGAGTTTGAGGGCATCTGCAGGTGTCACAAATCTCAATGTAAATTGTACAGACAAGTGCTGACCACAACTCACATCAGCATTTTTGCACAAAAATCTCTCTACTCTATCATTGAGTCAAGATGCCAGTTTGTTATATATTGAGAAAAATGGTCTCATTTTTTCAATGACCTTTCTGCCTATGCTTTGATTGTTACCAGCTGCTTTTCATTATGTTTAATAGATCAGTCAGCTTTGCCTAGTATTATTTAATATTTTCACATGCAATGATGTCAAGCAAAGTTAATAACTGATTAATATAATAAACTACTCCAGAAATTTGCATTTTTTTCTATATTGTAATTGTGTCCATTGATTAGTTTCCTATTGTTTTTTCCCCATAATACTACAATTAATGTTCATAATAAAATTTTCCTAAATCATACTCTACACTTTACCAATATTTTAAAATTTGTAATTCAATTGAAAATTATATGATAGAATGAAGCCACTGTCCTTCAGAGATATTTATTAAGCTTTGTTATTCATCCCTTAGAGGTGAATGTAGTGCTTAAGCAGGGGAATTTTTTCATGTTCACAAGTCTTTGTAGGATTTTATGTTAGTCTTATGCATGTTAAGAGATATCATTCGGATAGAAAAACTTTGTGGAAGATATCAAAGACCAATACATGTATATTGTGAGGGTCTGTGTGCATTTTATGTGTGATCATAAGATAAACATACTCAAGATTCTCATGTGGTTGAGCTAGACTTTTATCAGAGGAGTCAGTAACAAGAAAAGGGGAAAGTCTCACAAGCTGCAACCAGAGGAATTTTAATTAGATATTGGGAAGGAACATTTCATCATGAAGTTCACCTAAGAGTACAAGAGGTTGCCCAGAGAACTTATGGAAACTCCATTCTTGGAAACTGAACTAGTCAAGGCATTGACCCTACTGCTGTTAAAATGTCTCAGTTTGGGGCAGGAGGACGGACCAGGGGTCCTGCTTACTCAGATCTTGCTGATTCACTGTGTAATACAGACAGCAAATGGAAGTTCGCGGTCAAAGTAAACCAGACACAAGCTTCCTGGAAGGGCAAAGTTTGCGGATAAGATTTTCATTTGACATAAATGGCTATTGGAAGTTATTAGACTCTAACTAATTTAGTGTAGGTGATGCTCAGATCTCGTATCCTTTAAAGTATAATTTGTGGATCATATTAAGTTTGATTTCTTTTTTGTTGAAAGTGGTTAATCTGAAGGTTTAGGAAATACTCTGTTCTCATCATGCTGTGATCTTTTCATGCTGTTCCACATCAGCCTTTCCACTACAGAAGGTAGGATTTGCCTATGAAAAGTTTTGCTAACTTCTCATGATTTGTCCCTAAGAATTCTTGAATTTTTGAAAGAACCAGGTACTCAGATCACATTGGCATTCTGCTTTGACATTTCCAGGCTAAATTCTCTCCTGACTTATAACCTATTGATTTAATTGGAAGATTTGGGCCCTGAGTCTCTCAATATCAGATGATTAAATTTATTATGCCTCTTGCCTTATATTTTTCCTTTTCACCTCTGCCTTGATCTCAGTAAAAACTTTCCTTCATTACCCATACTCTAGTACCAAACTCAGATTAATGGTGAATTGCATGATGAATTTTAGGTTATTTGACTGAGGAAACCTTTGTCTTTGGTTTTTTTGTTCTCTTAGTAGAAATCTGTCCATCTAGGAAGCAAGAACTACAACAGAAAAATATTTCTGCAACAGGCTTTTGGCTGAGTGTGTGCGTGTTTTGGATGATATGTGCTCAGTCTCCAGTGTGTTCAGGGCAAAGGAATACCTAAACAGTTAAAATACTATTATTCTGTGTTAAAACTCAGAATTTATTGTAAACTCTGAAAACAATTTAAGCACCAAAATAATCAGTTAAAATATTTTAATTTGCTCATTCAGATTTTTATTACATGATATCAGAGGACCCTGAACAATTTGGAAGACTACTTTTGTGCAGGCCATTACCACACTGTTATCAGACATTTGTGCATATAAGTGGATATATTGTACTAATTAGCTTAGACAGTTTTACAAATGTATGGTTCACCACTGAGCATGGAAAAGCGCTCATGAAATTCAACTCTTACAGAATGAAAAGCTGATCATTAAATTATCAAGCATTAGGATTCACAACATAAAAGCAAAAGTACAATTCTCATAATTTTTGCAGTAATAGTTCCAGTCTATCTACATAAAAAGTCACATCATAAGATTTTCAATGTAAGAAATATCTCAGTTCTCAAAACCTAATTAAAAATTAATAATAAACTGTGCAGAAACTGATGATAAAAGAAAAAATGCTGGTGCTGTTTCACTCCAGTCACTGATCTGGAATGACAAGAATCTCTGGAGTGATTGTATCTTTTAGCTTTCTTCCTGTCACAGAAGAATATCCTTGAGGATGTCTTTAGAGGGTCTGGAGTATAAAAGGAAACCAGAGCTTTCAAACAGAGTGTTTCTGCTTACTTAAGAATAGGGGGATTTGTTATGACAATTCCTCGTTGTAAAAGGCAATTCAGTTCACGTACATAAGAAATGGGACTGGAAAAAAATATATTGTGCCACCAAATCAAGTCCCTGTTTTTGAAGCCCAACATACAATCCTGTTTACCAAATACACCAAATGCTATCTTAAAACTATTGTTTTCCCTGATTCTTCTTAGCTGAAATAAGCTATTTTATAATTTTATCTGTAAATTTAGAAATCTTTCTGATTTCTAAGTTTTCTTCAATGCTAGGTTGAAATAATTATTTTTTTTTTTTTTTAATAGTTTCATTTGTTTTTCCATCTTTTACCATTTGCTATTTCACCCAATATTTACAGAGCAGTCCCAAAAATTTTCTGTATTATCAGCTGTTATATGAAGTAAGTTTTCTGACTCTGAGACACATATTTGCAATGACAGGATTGGGCTTTTTAAAATGAACTAGCACCAAAACCACATCTGTTTTTTTAAAGTACTGTGTTACTTTAGCCTGCTGGAAGTGGAGCATGACTGATTTCATAAAGTTTAAAGAAGTGTGACTTTATGAATTCAGGAATTACTGTAGTTAATCTAAGGATTTTACATTGTTTTACTTGACTCAGAGTTTTGCATGTGTTGTGGCTCTTTAAGAAAAACATCAGTCTGCTCAGTACTTGTAAAAATACTGAAAGAACACCTTTTCTTCAATTCACATTAACAAAGACTCTAGGTGTCAGCCATGCATTTAAGGGAAAATAATAAAAAGTCAGTATGATACAGCCTATGAACACTGAATTCCAAAGCTCCTTTTTGTCAGTTTGCACATTGTTATCTGTTGTAGAGAAGAATACAATTAAAAAAAAAAAAAAAAAGAAAAAAAAAGAAAAAAAAAGAAAAAAAAAGAAAAAGCCAAACCAGTTTTGTTTTTAGTATGAGCATAAGAAATGTCCCTGTATTCAAAAATCATTGTCAGTTTTCTGGTTCAAACACATTCAGTAATCTAGATTCTTTCAATTATGGTCACTTTAAGAGTGAACTATCAGTTTTAAAACCACCTTCCTTGATGTAATTCCTGCTTTTTAGTAGTTGATATATATATCACCTTGAGGTAAATGTAGACCTTAGAAAGGTAAGAATCAGAACAAATGGTTTTTCCTCCTTGCAGAGCTTTGACAAAGAGAAATGTATTTCCATATTTAAGGGTAAAATAACTCATAGTAAAACATATCTAGATTATTACAGGAGAAGCTGTCAACCAACATTTCATGTTGATTTCTGGAAGATTTACCTGAGGAGTAACTAAAATTTAATTTGCTTAAAATTATCTTGCTTGTTTGTTTTGCCACTACAGGATTTTACTCAATTAAAGACTAACAAAATCATAATAACACTAATACAATATTTATATTCTTTATAGCAGAAACTTATTGGAGAAGCATATAGTAAAAATAAGCTAAAAATATGTGTGCATCAGAAAATCCCCCAAAATTTCCAACATTTCTGTGGCTTACAGTAAAAAAATAAAATAAGTATTGAGATTTACTTTTGTGTTTTTCTTGAAAGAATCAATATATTTTTTCCTTATCCAGAAGTCTTTCCACAGGTAGACATAGTATAATGAAATAACCCTAAAGCCTCTATGTTTCTCATTTATTTTATGAGACCAAACAGATATCACTTTAGGGAACAGGTCCCCGTGGTTTCAAATTCCTTTGTCAGCTGTCCTTAGCACCAATACTGAACCTTTCCTATTCAGACACTACACAGGTTAGGAAATGGTTGGTGCTGGTGAAAACTGTGGGCACTGGGGAAACAAAATCTTCTCGATTACACAAGAAAAAATCACCAAAACTTAAAACCCCCAACCAACTGAACTATCTGATGTCTTCTTAATATTCAACTTAGGCATTAGCCTGAGGAAATACTTTGCCATCTATGCAAGGCTTAATTTTTAAGTTGGTTACATCAGATTCATGTGCTGTATCTTCACTGAAAATATGCACAGTCAACAAAAGCAATATAAAGAGTTGTACAAATCTAGAATTTAATGGCTATGATAATCAAGAAGAATTGGTAAGTTTTATCAACTTATTACTATTTTCATTATTTTTATATTATTCAGAAGAGTAATTGTGTACCATTAGTGTTGGTGGATCACCTGAAAATAGTGGGTAATTTGTCAGACGTACTCCTGCAGTAGTTAGCATAACTACGAATACAATTGCTTATAATAATGGCACCTATAAATCTGTTGCATATTTACATAGTCCATATAGTTACATATTTATATAGTCCATATTTGGAACATACATTCTCAGCCTTTAATTACAATGGTCAAGACTTCACTTAAACCTTGGAAGAAAATTGATTTTAAAAAAAACCCCTAAATTTCTTGTGTTCAGAACAAACCTATGTTTCAATGGTCTAACTTTTAATATTTTTTGAAGTAGTTGAATTTTCAAATTTTACTGTTTATATATTGTATGCAGTCTATTTTTGTCAGTATTACTTACAAGTATTTTTTTTAATGTTCTTTGACTTCCCTCTTACATATTAGATTCTGTATTACTGATTTTATGATTTAGTCTATCTTTTGCTATTGAGTTAGTTTCAGTAAGAAGTTTCCAAATGTCAGACTCAGCATGATCCTTCTCCTCATTCAGCTGCATAGTAATATTTATAGTGTATATATGTAGATATGAAATGTCTCCCAGCAAGTTCAGAGAGAGATTTTGCAGATAATTTTACAAAAATTTATTCACCATATTTTTTCCCAAGAAATATTCAGAAATATAGACTTAACTAAGATCTTCCGGTGGTTAAACTGCCCTTGCTACACAGTTATGCACACACAGGGTTTTTTTCCCCCATGTCATTTTACAGTAGAAAGCAAGTAAAACCTACCAAAAATTTTTAAAAATAAATTGCAATATTTTGAATGTGCTTAGAATACAGATCATCCTCTTCTATTTCAGCTCTTCTTAAAACAGTTGACAGAGGAATTTTAGTTTTATTTTAAGAACCATGTTAGAGTATGACCAAGAAACATTCAAGACACTAGAGATAAGGTCTGTCAGCAGTTCCATTTATAACCCCTCTCTGTCTCTCCACACTGCTTTAAAAGCTTTTTGAATTGATTTTTAGGTGCTTTGGCAGCATCCATCTTATCGCTGGTTACGTACAACGTATATAAATAAAATTAAAACTTAATGAGGTTGGTGATAAGTGAACAAGTCCATTGAACCTCACAGAGCAATGCCCATCCTTGCAGGGTATTAATAGCAGCTTCTCCTCCTTAAGCAGCTGTACATTTAGGCCATTAATAAAAAGTTTATCTGAGGTCAAAACTGATTCAGATATTTTAGCTTTTATTTCAGAGATGCATATACCTGTTTATATTTACCACAGACATCCCAGTCCTTTTTCATAAAATAAAGGTCAAATTTCATGTGGGGAACTTACCCTCAAATGACTTGGTGTAGTCTCTGGTACACAGAGAGGTTTATGGATCGTACCTTACTGCATTATGTTAAAGTCTCACATGACAAACTTTTCAAATTTGTCTAGGAAGGCATTTATGCATTTTTCTGCTTGGCTCAGAAGCATAACCAAATGCATCTTCTTAGATATGCCAGTGTCTTCAGCCTCCTGTGGCGTTTTGGATGCAATCATAATGTATCCAGCACGGTACATCGAATTAAGGCATTCAGTGCTGTGTATTGATTTTGGACAGTGCCACAAATGCTCAGCAAATGCTAATGCTAATGCTAGCAAACAGGCTGCCTGCATCAGCATGTGAGATATAAACATTTGAAGTCTATCTGAAGTTCCATGTTTATTCAAGAAGAGCTAAAATGGGACCAGTCTCATTCTGGTATCCCCATGAAACACACAGGCAGTACGAATTTGGTGGAAAATATTTGTGTGGTGATTTTAGCTGGTTTTGACATGGGCTGTAATGCACTAGGCATTTGTGCTTGATCCAAAATAATTTGGCTTTTTACAAATTTTGGTTTCAAAAGCACTGACAGCGAACCACTTCATACCAAAGTGCTTTAATCTACTAAATCAGAATGAAAGACAAAATTGTAAATTTCTTCTTTTATAGAACTAATTAGAAAAAAAACCCAAAACAACAAACCTTTAAGTCAGGTGTTCCTTTATCATGTCTTCTATCTTTGTAATTAAAAATGCTTTTTTTTTTTTTTGGACAACAATGATTGTCTCTACAGAGAATAAGCAGTTTGCATTTTTCTTCAGTCTTTTCTAGAAATTGTCGTTTTTTCAGAAGATACTGCCAAAAACTCAAACTTTGTCCTAAGTATTAGTTCACTGAATTTTTCAGCAAAGCTGAGCGCCAGGTTTTTCAAGAATTCTTGAGAAGGTAAATGTTTAGATGGAATTATTTTGCATAAAACATGTAAGAAAGTAGTTACTCCAGATGTGGGGAGAGATTCCAAAGGCTTAGTCAGCCTCAGAACTGTGCTGGAGGAGAATATGTTTTCCTGTGTCACTGTTCTGTCTAATCAGCTTCAATTCTGAGATAACTCTGAGAATACTTGAAATGCAGTAAACTTGTGGTGTTTGCAGAATACACCAAAAGAACAGAGGGTGATCAGCCAGAAAAATGCCATTGCAGAGAATGCATGAAAGATCAAAGTAACAGAGATATTGCTTGTAGCCAAAAATACTTGGCACATATTTTCAGCTACTGTTCAAAAGAATGAAATGAGGTAAGCTAGTAAAATATCATTATTGTAACCAAGAGCAGAAAAATTTGTGAGGCAGATAAGGTGAAAGGGTATATACCACACAGTTTTGTTAAGCACATTCATGTTTCTTATATTTTCATTATTGTAATTATTTTATTTTAAAACACGTAGAAGTTAATGGATTTTCCAGCTTTAGGGTTTTTACAAGGTTAAAGGATTTCTTTTAAATATATTGGAAGAAAAAATATTTTTGTCACTTGGAGATAGTTTTCCTAAGGATGAAAAATACATGAAAAACCCAAAATCCCCAAACCAACAAAGATAAAAAAATGTATTTTTCATGTCCTCAGTTTCTTTGGATTATTTCTTCTTTAAAGATAATCAAATACTGGTGTATGATTTCATTAACCCAAAAGTCACCAGTGCTGGTAACCAGGTTTTGTTTAGTGTACCAGTACAAATTGCAAAGAGTGACAGATATCAAATCAAAATGAGAACCCTAGGGAAAGCCCAAAGAACAGACAAATTTTTATGCCAAAATAAATTTGATATATTCTACCTAAAATTATAAAAGGAAGATTTTTATTATATTTTTTGGGAAATTCTGGTTTGCATTAGCTGGAATAATTTCTAAATCTTCTTCAAATGACTTTTTTTTTTAACAAACATTTGATAATATTGAAATATCGTGCTTTTCAACTTAGAAAATAAATGTTAAATGCTTGACTTAAAAATAACTTTTCATTCTGGAAATGTGTTAGTAATGCTGGTGCAGCATATATTATCATGACAAATTTTGAATATGTAAGATGAAATTCTGATTGACCTCTTTTTACTTTGTTGCCTTCAGTTATTATTTTGTAAGAAACATCTGAAACTTATCAGTATTTTATTCCAACTTGGAGTGGGAAAATTATATCAAAAAACATTAAAAAGGAAGAACTAAGTAGCAACACCATTCTAGTTTATGGCTTACATTTCTCCAGAGACATGTGTCTCTGGAGAAAAGTATGAGGTTTACCAGCCCAGATTATATATTCAAAATATACATAATAAACAGTATTTTCAGAGAATGGCCTCAGAGAAAATCCTAATCAAAGGTAACTATAAATGAAAACAGTCCATAAAATTTTTATTAATATTTCATTACAAGAAAAGGTCATAAACTTAAGTAACAAGTCCATGTAAATTTTCCCATTATATGTTTTCATATAGAAGTGCTTTACATAGTATACTTTTTTAAAGTGTGCTAACATTCTCAGGAAGCTCTTGTAAAAAAAATGCAATTTGCACCTCTCTGTGGTTTATGATAAAACATGTAAAAAAAGGATCATTGAGTCCTGCTATCTTTACACAAATACAATGAAAATCCAAATATATTTTATTTCAGAGTGTTTCCTAAAGGCTTTTGAATTGTCTTGGTCTATCAAATTTCTTTGTTTCCCTGTATAAACCAGTTTGCACTGCTTCCTTTTGCAATTCTCTTATTCCCATTTCCTGTGTGAGTGTTGAGAGGAATTTGATTTCTCACCTAACCTGTAGGATGCTTCTGATTTCACAGTTAGCACCTTCCTGACAAAATGAAAAACATTAATTCTGCAATAGCTTTAATTAATTACCTGTGGAATAAACACTTCCAGGAAGTTGATTCAATTGTGATTTGCAATTAATGCACCTTTATGAGGAAATAAAATGGCACTATAGAGTAATGCATTTTTAATTGCTTTTTATCCCTAAATAAGAAAAGGTTTACCTTCACAGTCTTTGGGTTATGCTGGAAAACTTGTTTATGTGTCAATATAACCTGCAAATATAGGAGTCCTTTAGAGCCTAATCTTACTCCTTTACTTCTAAAAACAATGGAAGAGTAATTTGTTATTTGCTCTTAGTGGTCCAGAAGGAAGCTTCTGAGTCTTTAATTTAAAAATATGAAGACATTATGAGACTAAATCTACACTGACTTTTGATCTGTTAGACAGCCATTGCCATCAGTAAAATATATCAACTTTATCAATGCTGGGGACATGAATCAGGTAGTCAGCATCAGAAAGCACTGACATAATTTTACCTCAGCGTAAACATAAGGCTTATTATTTTTGTTTGGGGTGTTTTTAAAATACATTTATTCTACCTCTTTAATTCCTGTTTGGCCAAACTGATTATGCTATTTTTGTGAAATATGTATCACTGATTACTCTAATTTCTGGTGTTTCATGATCCATCAACATACAGGTACATTCCCAAGAGATTTAATACTGCTGATTTGAAGTATCACCCAACTCCCTCATCATAACTCCTTTTTATTCTTTTTTCCCTCATTGCCATTTTACTTTTACTCATTGCTTTTACTGTTCTGTTGGGAGCTGTTGGAAGTTTAGGCTGTCGTAAATCGCAGAGGGACAATATCAAATGGTAGAAGATCAGCACGACTGAGAGCAGAGTGGGAGCAAAAAGTACTGTTGAACAATTTGATTTCAGAATGGCTGCCATCAAAACTTCATTTTAGTAGGAAGTACTAATTAATAAGAAGATTTATCTTTAAAAATATATATATTTCCAGAGTTCCAGCAATTTTCCATGTCTCTTAATCAGGCAACTTGATGACAAGTATGTCTGGTGAGGCTTCCATAATTTTTGTTTCCATTAAAGTAAGTAAAAAACTTCTGACTGACCAGGAAAAGTCAGCATTGTAACCACAAGGTCTGATTATTAAAAAAAAAAATCCCAGAACTTTAAAATAGGAAATATTTTATCTTCTGGCATTTGATCTCATTTTTTTGATACTTTAATTCCACAATATAGTAGGAAGTCTGTGTGTGCGTAATTTAGAAACATATCTGGAATGTATGCCTTTTTAAGAAATTAAATATTACTCTTTTTTTTCCTCCAAAATTCAGTTTGATTACAGAAAGATTTTCAGAAAAAATAGGTTATTTGTTATTCAAACTTACAAATGTGAATATGAACACGTAGGCCATACTGCTGAAGTGCTCATAGAAATTCTTAGGACCTGTCTGTGAGAACCGAGAATGTCAGGGAAAGGCTGAACTGCATGACAGACTGAGATGGGCTGGTGCTTAGAGTAATTACATCTCAGGTGTGTTGGTTAATTCTGACTTGGATGTGGGATACAAAACAAGAAACACCGAACACTAATGGTTCTGTTGCTTCCTTGAAAATTATAACACACAGCAGGGTGTGTGATTCTTGATTAATCAACAGGCACCTAAAGTGCATGATGAGTCACAGGCTAAAGCCAAATGTTTGCAGACTCCCTACGAAGCGGTTGCATATCCAGATGCCGAGATACTGAGGAGAGTGTAATCAAAATTGTCCCACAAGTAGTTACAAAAAACCAAGCACCCACAAATCTTGTTGTGCTCTAGGTCTGTCTGTGCAGAACACAAGTGAACTTCAGCCTGTGGCAGACAGTGGGGTTTTTTAAGTAGTGGTGTGTTGCCGGGCTTGCAAGGGTTCCTTAGGGGTGAAGAGATAGACGAGAATCTTGACTCCATGATCAGAAGGCTGGATTTATTATTTTATGATATAAGTTACATCAAGAGTATACTAAAAGGAATAGAGAGAGAAGTTCAGAAGCTTGCTATGCTAAGAATAGAAAAGGAATGAATCAACAAAGGAGCTCTCTCTGATTCTCTCAGAGAGAGCTTGGTCTTTGATTGGCCCTTAATTGTACACATGCAACATGGGCCAATCTCAGGCGCACCTGTTGCATTCCACAGCAGCAGATAACCAGTGTTTACGTTCTTCTTCTGGGGCCTCAGCTTCCCAGAAGAGGGAAAAGTCCTAAAGAAAGGATTTTTCACAAAGGATGTCTGTGACAGTGGTGTTTACTGATGATATGCACAATGCTTGCCAGTCTTCATGTTCCTTTCAGAGACCTCTCCTGACGTTCCTCTCTCTCTATTGCCCTTTGCTGCCCAGTGCCAGTGAGGGTAAACTAAAGGGTGTCCAATCTGCTGCCTTTCACTGCACTTCTGCAGCAGAAGACCTTTTGTGATCTGCCTGAGCACTAAGGCTTCTATTCCTGGATATTTTAGGTGAAATATTATGGCAGATGTAGCAATGGTTTGTTTGGGCTTTTTCCATTGAAAAAATGTGACTTGGTAGCTAGACCCTTTCTATTTGAGAAAAATACATTTCCTAATTAATATACATCTTGATTTTTTTTGTTCTCCTGAGGACAAGAAACTATAAAGGACATTTGTTTCAAAATTTGCACGGGAGATTGTTGTTTCACATCAAATCTGTGAAAAAAAAAAGACTGGTTTTATGAAATGACAGGGGCAAAAGAATCAGTAACGCCAAATCTTAGACACTAATACAGCAATTGATCTGAAACGTGTGGGCCCAGGAGCTCCACTTCAGCTCAGACATAGCTATTTCTGAGTTGTTTCTTCAGTTTTCTGGGCTGATCTTAGCTGGCATTAGCCTGATGCTGCTTATGCTGCTGACAGAACCTGTTGGTGTTACCATCCTGTGCTTGCCTGGCTGAGGTGCAACGGGGCTGCTCCCACCCAGAGCTGCTCCTGCCTGGCCTGGGTGAGAGTCACCCTGGGTGAGAGTCACCCTGGCTTCCTGGCTCACCTTCCTGGAGGGATCAGCCCACATCTTCTTACTCACAGATAGTAAGCATTTCTGCTGGAACTGGACTGAGAGGCTTCCTTTCTAGCTGCCTTCAGAGACATTCTGGAGCAGAGTGGGACAGCAAGGCGTTATTTAAACTTAATTGCTATACATTTCCTAATGGGATTTGGCAAGCTCTAGTGGAGTGGGAGGGAGGCAGTATTTCACAGTGAAGCACTGAGTCAGCATGAGAGTGAATCACAATAGCTGACTAGCCAGAATTACCGTGGTATGTATCTGACACGTCACTTTATCCGTATTGATCTGACAGGGGATACTTACTCTATTTATCTTGCTTGTATTTTCATTCCCGGTGTTCAGCAGAAGACCAGGCTACCTCATTAGTATTTAGACCATTGACAAAGAATTTGAGGCCCATAACCAATGGTAAAGCAGTTCCTGTTTGTCAGCTATTGGCGCAATTTTATACTGTTTATTCTCATTGTAATGTTATAGATATTTCTTAGATGCAAAATTTTCTTCTACATACTAGACAGACCACCTACTTTTGATAATAATTTTTCCCAGGATACATGAAGCAGCATTTTGAGCTTAATAAATTACACTCCTCCTTATTTTAAAACTTTTTCAAACAAAAAAAAAAACCATTCAAAACTAAATTTTACTTATATGATACTTTGCTGGGAGAGTATGTTGCTGAAAGATTTTATCCAGACAACAGTTTTATACTTCCATTTAAAAAAAATCAGTATGTCTTTACCATAGCAAAAAAAAAAAAAAAAATCACAAAAGTCCAAGTCAGTGTTTATTTTATGAAGAAGACTTAGCCATTATGATTTTGGACTTTTTTTTTAAAGCTTGATATAAAAAATTGTCTAATTATTTTCTTTAGAAGAATGACAACAGATATCATGTAATACACATTTGTGGTTCATCAGCTACCTAGGGTATCTCCTACATAACTGGCTTGCTTCACCTGAGTTCAGATGACCACAACTGCTTATGTCAGAAATCTGCCAGTATAATTCAGGAGCTCTTAACAAAGGCTTACCCTTATTTTCTGGATTCAATGACATGTACAGAAGAACATATTGCAGCTTCTGATTACATGAAGAATCCTGCATTCATCACTGCCTTCCCAAATAGGTATGCAATTCTCTTCACCCACAGTGCTGAACTCAGAAAATTACTCAATGTAATGCATTTAATTCATAGAATAATTTATTTTACTGTTAAAAATTGTTTCTTTGATAGTACATGCTGAAAATATGAACCACATTTTTAATCCTATTAAGAATCCTCAGACAGTGGATTGAATGAACACATAATGGAGATTTTTGGATAGAGATGGCTATGGATAATGTTCCTGTTCCCATCTGTCCACTGCTTGTGCTTTGTTTCAAGACTGTGTGGAACTACAAGGTGTGTGGGTGGATCTCATGGATAATTTTGTAACAAATAAAATAAAATTACTTTCAATGGCTAGATAGCATACCTGTAGCATTACAAAGAAACTACATCAAGTGGAGCATTTCCAGAATTTTTCACATGGAACACTTTGCTATTGGAAATGTAATTTGTTAAGTTTAAAATAGTTTAAATAAGTGCACTAATATTTATGATTTTCAAGAAAACAAATGCTGATTTTTTCTTTCTATTATTGAAATAGGCTTTTTCATTTGAATGTTATAAATAAAATAAGAAGCACCCTAGCCAGCTGATTTATTCAAACAACATGCCCTAATTGTTCTGAAACAAGAGATGTCAGAATTTTCCATGGAAAATTTATTCTGAAAGGACAACATGGTACAAAAATCAGTGTAAATCTCTGCTATAGTTATGACTGAATCAATATATATTTAACAGAGATCTTGCATTATTACATTGAAAGAAGACAATGAGACTGGAAGTAAGATGTCAAACACGGGCAAAAATTTGCAAATTATTAATTGCAACCTCTCTTAGATTTGTAATTTGCCCTTTTCATATTTCTAATGAAGACCATAAAAATTACTTCCATAATTCAACTTTTTAAAAGATTTTCTGGTGTTTTTTAGGCCTTTCATGATTCAAGATCAATAACTTTAAGGATGCCAGGATTTGTCTTACTGCCTTGGCTTCTTTGTGCAGCCCTGCTCACTACTCTTTCAGTCATATTTTTGATGCTGCTTTGTCCAAAAATGTATTATTGCAGTTCTGAGACAGAATGTGTATGCTAATTTCTCCAAAGAATAGTACAATAAATCAATGTTACCATAAAATGTGCATGAAGAAGGAAATAGAACTGAGTAGGAAAAATAACCACAGGAAAACACACTCTAAAACTGCAGCAGATTTAAACAAAAAAACTTAGTGCTGTTCTTAGCCATTCTTCTAAAAAACAAAACCAAAAAGATTCCTGGAGAAAAATCATTGACTGCTCTTTTCATTACACATCTTTAAATGCCCCTCCTCTAGTACTACTTATCTTTGAAGATAATTCTTAGGACTAGCACTCAGCACCTCAGTAAATGCTTTTATTTCTCAGCACTGTTTGTCTTCCTCTCCCCTTGAGAGCCTACTCAGACACCCACCCACGCAGAGATATTTTCTGACCTTGTGAATTTTAAAACATGCATTCTAAGTAGTGGAGAATTGCAGTAGCTGAGGTTAATAATTAACCATGCCCCTTAAACCCCTAGGAGGCACTCACTTGCTCGCTTACTTCAGACCCATCACCCCCAAGAGACACCTGTTACAGTGCTTGCTCACTTGAAATTTAAGTGTTCCTATTTCTGTCTCAAATGTTGGAGAACAGGTTAGTGCAGACTCGAGGCATATTGCTGCCAAGGGTTTACTTCCAATTTACAATGACTTGAAGAGAGAGAGAGATTTGGAAAGAACAAGTAATGTACCAGCTTGCTACTGCAAATGGATTTCAGGAATTTAGAATTCAGTGGCTCAGCTGGTGTTTTTTTTCTTCCTTTTTTTTAAACATTATTTATAGTTATATTGAAAGGCAGAGTTAATGCCAAATATGTCAAACCCAAATAAATCCCTCTACTTGAAAACAAGCTAGAGAGGCTTCAACATGAGTAGTCTGGCATACAGAACAAATTTTCTTTTGATCCTAACCTATTTCTGTATAAACTAGTAGGTAAAAATTGTACTATTACTTATTAATTATTAGTTATTAAAATTAATATGACCTGATAATAGCCCTGTGGTTTTACAATGCCTTTGTAGCTCCTCAATCTCTTGTGAGGTTTGAGTGTAATTCACTACTGGTTATAATCAATGCGCTTTTCATTTGCAGCCTAAAGAGGAAATCAGCTTCCTTTAGGCATTACTCTTCCATGAGAATATGAATGGAAGTTGATCCCTGTATTTTGACCTCTAGATTGTTCTCTGATGCCTTTGGGAAGAACTAGCTGTACAGCCCCTGACTCTACCCTCACATTTTGAAAGCCAGGTAAAGAAAAAAGAGAAGCCTTGTAACTACCCTTTCAGTCTATCTTTGCCATGTTTGCACTAAACAGAACATCTTAGGAAGCCTGTTCTTAGTAGATATAGGAGGTTAAATAAAGTAGAGAGTCTTCACTATTTGGAAGGCTGATTTTGACTCACTCATGCTCTTGTAACAGGATTGTAAATTCTATGAAGTATGAAGTCACCCTCTGATTTAAATTGCACTGAACACCAGAATCCCTTTCTAAAACTGTCTCCATGTCACATTTCTGTCAAGGATCCTACTCTAGGATCAAAAAGGGATGATTTTTCATATTTATCTTAACTAGTGATGCCACTGACTGAACAGTCAGAGAGATGTCATTGACCATCTGTGAAAGACCACAGTCAGAGCTAAAGCTTGACTATTTATCAACTGACCTAGAAAGTGGAATGCACTGTGGTACTGTCTTATGACACAAAAAGTTAAGTGAATTAAAGTATCCTCTACTGCTCTGAAGATTCAGACAACTTATGTTTTGCTTACTTCATATGATTATATACAAGCAGCAAACAGAACTTACTGGTGCTCATTCATATTCTGAATTGCTTGTAGATTACAACATCATATCCCAGTCTAAAATTATAACTCGTTCATAAACTTGTTGTTCAGGAAATTTAAGTACTGAAAAATATCTTGATATCTTTGAAGTGTGGGTCAGATTTATTTATTTACTACAAAAATAATTCTGGGTCCAGGCCTGTCTTTATGGTGAAACACTGAACACTAAAAATGTTGGACATAAATTATTGGAGGAAATACCAATGATTTTACTATTGCTGAGTAAACAGAAAACAGTTTCAAACAGCTGACAAAATGTCTGAAAGTATATGAGTGACTGATGAGTTTATATTTCAGAACTATGGAAAAAACATTGGAATGATAATGTTTTATGAGCTTTGTTCCTACAAATATTTCTGGTCTGATTGAATGTCAGTTTAACATTTCTTAGTGTTTTGACAGCAAACATGGCCATCTGCATTGTTAATGCATCTGCCCGCAATACAATTTTTCTGTCACCACAGTACTTTCTTATTCTTTTTTCCAGTCTGACTGTGTTTGAATCTATTATTTCCTTGTCAATTATAGTTTCTCTAAAGTCTGATTCTGGATTCGGTCATGAAATACCAGTTTAGGAGCATCCAAAATGGAAATCAATATGAATCAATGGAGATTATCTCTCAGACATACACAGGGTTTCATATACAAGTAAGAAGATCATAGAATCCCTGAATCACTAGTTTGGAAGAGACCTTCAAGTTCATAGAGTCCAACCTGTGCCCTACCACCTCAACCAAACCATGGCCCCAAGTGCCACATCCAGTCTTTTTTTAAACACATTCAGGGATGGTGACGCCACCATCTCCCCAGGCAGACCATTCCAGTACTTCATCACTTTTTCCGTAAATATCCAACCTAAACTTCCCTTGGTGCAGCTTGAGACTGTGTCCTCTGTTTCTGTCAGCTGGCACCTGGAGAAAGAGACCAACCCCACCTGACTGCAAACACCTTTCAGGGGGCTGTAGAGAGTGGTAAGGTCACCCCTGAGTCTCCTGTTCTCCAGGCTGAGCACCCCCAGCTCCCTCAGGGGTTCCTCACAGGGTTTGTGTTCCCAGCCCCTCTCCAGCCTCGCTGCCTCCTCTGGATGTGCTCAAGTGTCCCAAGGTCCTTCCCAAACTGAGGGGCCAGAGCTGGACACAGCACTCAGGGTGTGGCCTCACCAGTGCTGAGCACAGGGGCAGGATGACCTCCCTGCTCCTGCTGGCCACACTGCTCCTGGCACTGGCCAGGATGCCCTTGGCCTTCTTGGCCACCAGGGCTCCCTGCTGGCTCGTGTTCAGCCGGCTGTCACCAGCACCCCCAGGGCCCTTTCTGCCTGGGCACTGTCCAAACACACCGTCCCCAGCCCAAGTTGCAGGGGGTTTTGTGGCCAAAATGCAGGACTTGGCACTTGGACTTATTAAACTTCACCTTATTGGACTCTGCTCATCCATCCAACCATTCCCAGTCTCTCTGATGACCTACCCCTCCTAAACCCATGCGGCTGATACCCTGGCCATCCTGTGAGTGCTGTGTGGTAACACTCAATATAAACTGTTCCATAACCATACCTGGTACAGAGGTCAGGCTAACAGGCCTATAATTACCAGGATCCTCTTCCCACCCTTTTTGTCAATGGGTGTCACATTGGCCAGCTTCCAGCCACCTGGAACCTCACCAGTGAGCCAGGACTGTCGGTAAATGGTGGGGAGCACCTTCACAAGCTCATCTGCCAGCTCCCTCATCACCCTGGGATGGATCCCGTCTGGGCCCATGGATGGATGAACACCCAAGCAGCTCAGCAGCTCTCTGACTGCCCCCTCCTCGATAGCAGGGGCACCATTCTGCTCCCTGACACCATCTACCAACCAGGAGGACACTTGTCCTGAGGACAAGCTGTTTTCTAACTAAAGACTGAGGCAAAGAAGGCGTTAGGCCTAAAATGAGCAGCATGGAACAGTGAATGTAGAAAAAAGCATTACACAAATGATTCTTTGTGCAAATACACTCATTCCCGGGGTGTGTGTGCAGAACCATTAAATTTCATAAAGGTTGTATGGGTATATTTTAAATGAAGTTGTGTGAATGATTATTTCTATAAGACTAAGAAGAGAGGGATTTTCTATCCAAGAAGTTTCATTACATTAGCACTATTGCATGTGAGTTCTGTGCAGGGGCCACTGAACTGCAGGAGTTCTGATACCTTATAAAACCGGTAGGGCTCTTCTACTCATAATAAGTAGGGAGAAGAAAAATATATAGAAAAGAAAAAGCATTTGATTTATAGGAAAAGATACTTTTTTGTCAAAATGAAAATTTGTAGGGGAAATAATGGAATTAAGAAAACAGTTGTGAAAGCATTTATCTTTTATAAACATGTATTCAAAACATATATTGCTCAATATATTTCACCTTAAAAACCAGCTAAACTCAGAAAGAAGAAATACAAATATTTTATTTTTGAACTTAGTATTTTAAATTCCTTCAAAATTCCATCCTTATCTTTTCACAAAACATGAATAAAGTTTGCTCTGAAGTGACGTTTTGTTTTTCAAACCACTTGCAGAGGAAATTTGCAACTCAACTTTAATGTAATTAAATGTCTCAGTGTTACAAAAAATCATGTTCTTAGAAACAGGCATAATTTAAATTGTTTCAAGGAATACAGATTTACAAAAAAATCCCTGTATTTTTATCTATACAGAAAATATTTCAGATATTCACATACATATTAATAATAATAATTTATCCTTTTCTACATTAAAATGGGAAAAAAATCTAAAACAAATCTCTTACAGTTTTCTTGGACTTGACAATCTGGTTTTTTTTTAAAGAATAATCTTTCAACACTTTAAATGTTATTTTCTTGCCTTGTGAATTGCCAGGTATTTTTGTATACATCAAAAAATGTCTATTTGTGCCATGCTTGTCATGTCCTATTTAGAGTATCTGTGAGCTCAACCTTGATCTTAAAATTAGAATTTGAGATATTAACATAATTGTGAAGCTAAAGAAATCGTAGTTTCATCTGGCTTTGCAGTTCAGTGAAGCTGAGCTGCTTTGAGAGCACACATACTCCACTGAGGCAGAGAAGCCTCAGTAGATATTTTTAAAGTTGGTACACAGACAAAGTTTGTAAAATCCTACCGCTGTGCCTATTACTTTTAGTTATTCTTGCTGTGTTTATTTGCAGAGTCTAATAATTTGGAAACAATTGAAAGAAATTTGCATAATGATATGCAGTATTGGAAACATTTTATCAGTGATGTTTTCATATTTATAGTAGGGTTGCTGGCCAGAAATTTTCATAGAGCTTTGTTCCAGTTTCCAAGATTCACGGCATAAAAAACTCAGCAGTACCCCCTGTGTTCTGGATTCTTAGGGTTGTGGTGGCCCCCTGCAATGTCTTCAGTTATTTGAAATCCTGTTTCATTAGCTTGTGCAGTTTTTCCCATCTGTGCTCCCAACAGTCTCCACCAAAGGCTTACAAAGTCTACTTCTGAGGTCAAAGAAATCATTATACAAAGGTAAAGGGTATTCCTTGTCTTGAATCTACAGATGGTTGAAAGACATTGCCAAAGCAAAACATGACATTTGTGCAGAGCCAGGAATTAAACCCAGCTTTTCAACATTCTTTTCCTTTCAACTTCCTTCCTTCTAACTGAAGAGTGCTGTGATAAATGCAATTACATGAGCATCACTTAATTTGCTATTAGAAAATCATGCACTTTCTGTTACCTTTTACATAATGATTTAAACAGGTGCAATTTCATCTTTGAAGGCATGAAATTAAAGACAACAAAAAGATAATTGGTCTAACTGTTCCATTCAGAATTCTGAATAACTATACATTCAATTCTACACAGACTGTGGTTTTACATCTGTTTTGATCCAATAACCTATAATCATCTAGAACAATCTGAGCCATGTCATTAAGATGAAGATATCTGCATAAAATCAATTATAATTTATTTATTCAAATCTGTCTTAAAGTCTGACAAGTATTGAATTCCTTTTTCACTGTAATGTTCTTGAATTAAGTTTCTTTCCCCTACATCTGCCCAGCCTTTCTGCTTTGTTTGTCCTGAACTGGAAAGAGAAACATTTTTTCTACCACTTATCTGGGAGAATTTTTGGAAAAAACTCAAATATAAATATTTGTGCTTTAAAAGTTACAGACATAAAACTGATGCAGTGCTAAATGATTTTGTTGGCCAGATGGCATAGTGGCAGGAGCAAAACAGCAAAATGGAAGAGCAGCATTTAATTCTGGACTTTGAAAGAGGGGTCTGCTCTTGGTGAGATTGATACTGTTTTATTTTTAGAGGGCATTGACCAGAAAGCGTTTTGTTAATGCCAGCTGGCTTTGTGAAGTGCACGCTGCCTCATGCAATCAAGATCCAAGACTGTCTGCAGCCATGACAATGCTGTTGCCCGTTATGTTGTTTTGTTTGAAAAAAGAAAAACAACTTGGTATAACTAGGGAAAGAACAGACGTCTGGAGTCAGACAACAAGAGTACATTGATTTATATCAGCCAAGGGTTTGACCTCCCTAATCTTATTCATTCACATGGAGTAAATGAAGAATAAATAGTGAAATTAATCCTGAAAGTTGCCGCATTCAATGTGGAAATTGCGCACATTCAGCTATATGGTGTTGTATAAATACAGACGCAAAGCACTTAAGAAGCTCACAAACAGCATTCCAGGGCAATTCATTTAGAGCTGGCTGGGGTGACTTCTCACAGAAAACCAATTTGTGGTGTAGATGCATAGCAAAGTTTAGACTGAAGCCCGGATTCCTTGCCAGAAAGGCTCTCTCTGTTATATCCAGAGAGAAAATCAAAGCAATGCTGCTGCCCTGCTGAATATTAAGAATGATCATGTCCTGTGAGGATTCCAGTACTTGATATCCATGCAGTTTATCAGAACCTGCAGACCAGCCTAACCCTGTGGAGCATGTGATTCTTTTACAAGTTACATGACATTTTCAAGATGTGACCTTAATCTCTTTCTGAATGACAATACTTTAAAAACTATGTTTTAGAATGAAAAATTCTTGCATTTTATTTTCATGCTATTTTTTGCTTTAGTCAAATGTTACTCTTTTATTTTGTGACACCTAATTATCCCAGAACTGATAATGTTATGTTCTTTATCCCACTTTATGTTCTGCATGACACTGTACAATGAAATAATGGAATTACATCAAGTGTCCAAAGCATTTTTTGCTCCTGGTCCTTCCCTTTCTGGAGAGAAAGAAAGGTGGTTAGGGATATTTTCTTTAATAATATCTTAATATTAAAAACTTGGGAACTGATAACAAGCATCAGACTGTCTTGAATTACAGTCACAGCATTAAAAACATTCCTAGATGAATATTTGAGAAAATGCACAGTAAGAATGACTTGGGATGTCTGAAAACACAACATGGACTTCTTCTAATCATCTTTCAATCACAGTATTGTTCTCTGGGCCTGCAGCTTCTTCCAGGAAATTCATCAGGCAGTTTCCTTCCAGTGATGTTGAAAGATACCAGTTTGGTCTATAGCTGCGAAATGAGAGAATATGAACTCCAGTTTTTGATCTCTTTGTAGAACTTTCTAGAGACTCAGTGTCTTTAAGAACAATTTTGATAATGTTCTTATGATCAAAAAATATCTGTAAAAATGTGATTGACAGGGATGACTATGCAGTGACTATTAAAGCTCTAGGGTTTAGTGAACCATAATTCGGACTCATCCTTCATCAGCCACATAACAAAATGTATCATGAATCTTTTTTGGTCTATTTTATTTATAAGAGACATTCAATCAAAACCAGCCATTTGTGAAGCCTAGAGTATTTTTTCTTTCTACTGTCTTATTTTCAGAATGCCTTAAAGTGATTAAAGGAACATGAGATCTAGCAAATACATGTTAAGGGAAATGATAATATGTCATCATCAATACAATTTTGGTGACCAGTGCAAAAGTCCTTATCCCTGATCACTCAGAAAATGAATTAATCTTTGTACCTATATTGAATATATTTACATAACTTCCCTATTAAACTGGAAATGTCTTGTTTATACATTCATATTCATTTAGAATTTGATTTCATTCTTCCAGGAGTTATTGCAGAATTTTCCTAAAATTTGATGCTGTGACCCTCATGTTTATATTGGGCCAGAGTCTTGTGAATGGTAACTGCAACTAAAATAGTTGCAATAGTATTAATAATAGGCTTTTTGAAAAATGACAGCACATAGGTGAGATCTAAGACACAAAAAAATTCTACTTTGATTCAATGTATGCATTAATAATTCAAAACTTTTCAGATTTTTTCTTTATTTTTAGCTAATCATTTCTATATAGAACACTCTGGTGTATTTTCAATTTATTCCAAATATTTCATCTGAGCAGCAAGAATATTCTCCCTATTACATAGAAGACATTACTTGTGCATCAGTGATTTGTTAATACTAAGGCTTCATATCTGAGAGGTTCGTATATGCTTTAGCTGTCTGCGTCTCATTTCAGTAGCATTCTGGCAAAGATTCCTTTGCTGACAAGCCTCTCTTTGAGCAGAGAAACAAAACAAAGAGAAAGTAATTTTTAAAAATTGCCTCTGTCTACAACAGCAAATAGAATGGCTCAAGAGGAATTGATTTGAAGGGTGAAAAAGTGGGCTCTGAGACTTATTTTCGTACGATATGCATTTTGTGGACATTCACATGGAGGAGCTTGTCTGATACTGTGAACTGAGCTCCTTTTAGTTCAAGACATCTAGGGAGGCTTTGGGATCATTTTCTTCTTTGAAATTTGGTCCAAAATGGTCCAATATATTTGCCTCTTGATACTTCTTCTAATGATAGCAAAGTACAAACTCGGGGATGGTAAGGAGATTAATTTCTGTAGTCTATACCTTAGGTGAACTAAAATATTGTGTAAATGACTTTTGAAATAGGTTTATAAAGGCCTTCCTCTATTCTAGGGCTTGTTCATGCCTGATAACTAGGTTTGAGAGTAAATTCCTTTTCCTTTCTACACATTAAATTATTTAATAATATTCCCGATTCAAGAGAAGATGATGATGTTCGCAACCCAAACATTTGGGTGATTGAGCTGGTAAGATGGAAATTAGGGTTTTGTTTGATTTCAGCCAGTTAAAGACTTTAGTAAAACAGCATAGCAAAGATAAAGATTTCTCATGCTGAAAGACACAACACTCTGTGAACTAATATCCCTGGAGTAGTTTCAGGCAGCGTATTCTCTACTGAAAACCAAAGAAAACAAAACAAACTCCTCCAGGAAAGAAAGGCTCCCCAAATATTTCAGCAAAGGATAATATCACAGAAAAGTCTGAGAGAACGGAAGCCAAGAATGTGTAAGTGTAAGCAGTGAATAGTACCAGATATTGGACTCTTAGCTAAAAGAAGGCTTTTATAGTGTTTTAATAATAGATTTGAGTCAAAGAAGTGTTCAGAAGATTTCAAGGGAAATTATTAGAAAGAGTAGAATATTGGAATCTAATGCATAGAGTTCAGAAACACTGAATTTCTGTTTAGTCTTCATGAAAGATATAGGAAAACCTTCTGGTTTAAGACAATTAAAGGAGATATGATAAAAATCTTAATTCATGTTGTAATTGGTCTTGGATGCTACTTCATCCGTTTAATTTTGCAGCAGAATAATAGGAGTGCACTTCAGTGTCATAGATGCTTTGTGTTTGTAATTTTCAAACAATGGGACAGAGAAGTGATAACAAAAATACATTTTATGAGCAGTCCAAAGAGTATGCTAAAATTATTTTGACTGTCTCTGATGCAGATTCTCATTTATTCTTGGGTTTTTTATGCTCACATTTCAATAGCTAGCAAGAGCTCTTGTAATATGCTAAGAATATTGGCCTACAAGCCTTCTAAGATTTTGGCTAAATTTTCTAAACAAGCTTGTGTGTTGTATTTTGATATAAAGATTCTCACACAGAAGAGTGTTGTATCTTTGAGAGTATCTTTGAGTAAGAGATGCTCTTCATATTATTGGTTCTTTGGTGATATTCACTGAAATTAAGGAATGCCTTTTATTTGTTTACTTAGAGAAAAATATTATTGGGAATTTACTTAATGGATGTAGCTAGGTGAATAAAAATAATTTTGGCCTGCTCAGAAGTTCTTGTCGCGATTCAGAAAGGGAAGTTTGGATAACAGAAAACAAAATATATTTGAGAAAAGCACAATACTTAAAAAGAAAAAAAAGTATGTTTTAATGTTGAAATATGACGTTCATAATGTAAAATTAATTATGAAATATTTTCCCTGAATAGCAGATCTTAACATGTAGCTTTGGGCTTAAAAAAATAGATATTAGTGGATGCGGATTTCAACTATTTACAGAACAAAAAAATGCACTTCTGGTTCATGACCAGAATACCACTACTGCAAGAAAAGTTAATAAAAGTGAAACCAAAATAAATGAAAATAAGCTAATTACAGTTCATCACAGACAATGTCTGCTGTAGAGCTGTAATATCAAAATATTTTTTTATTTTATTTAAGTTCTGTTGAAGGTTACATTTGTCACTGCATTTGGCTAAATATTAAAAAAAATAAAAAAGTCATTTTTCTTATCAGCATCTTTCTCCTCTTTTAGCCTGCTACTCTAATACTAATGTCAGGTGTTTCAGTCTTCCCATTGAAAAAATAATGCCTGTTTAATTTAATTTCCTGCCAATTTTATAGTAACTACAATGACAGAAGTTTAGAACAGTAGAAATATGTGATTTGAATAGGGAAAAGAGCTGTGTGGGTTGAAACTATTCATGCAGAATAGGAATCATTCATTAATATTTTGTTTGTCTTCCAACAAGCTTCCAGCAATTAAGAATGAATAGAAAGAAAAGGATAATGACATGTTGTATCAAAATTCAAGTGCTAAAGAAACACTTTGAATTTATGTGATCAGTTGATGCATCTCTTCTGCCTGTTTTTCAGATCTACCCTATACACACCTCAGAGTCACTGTATTAGTCTTACAATTTGCTTGACATTGATTGACTTTCTGAAGCTAACAGGAATTATAATATTATTTAGGCCTGACTTATCACCTTTGCTTTTAATGCTTGGTGCAAACAGAAAATACAGAAATTCCATTGAAACTTAAGAGAAACCTCCTTTACTGTTAGAGTTGAAAAACTGCAGAACATCTTGCTCAGAAAGGCCATGGAGTCTCCATTCTTGAAGATCCTAAAAACCCAAGTGATCAGATCCCTAAGAAAAGTGCTCTAGCCAACTCTACTTTGAGCAGAAGATGATCTCCAGCTAGCCCTTGGGCCACCTTAAGCTCCTGATAATACCCCAAAATACCATACATTGTTAAAGTGGAAAGTCATCTGATTTAAAAGTCAGGGAAAAATAAGAACCTTAATTCCTAATGTTCCAGGGTAATGTTCCGTGGGTAATGTCCATGCCCATGACGGATAAACTGGTAGAAATACGTGTAGAAATATAGCTTGCTTTGGCTTGCTATACTCAACATACTACTATATAGTTAGGCTAAACTTTTTATGCTCCTCTACATGTTAAGTTGCATTTTACATTTGATTAAAATGTTTTCAGTCCTTATGGTTTTGCAATGTAGGCATTGTGACCACAGAAAGGCCTGGGAGCCCTACTGTTTTTGTCCAAGTGTTAAGTAGTTAAGATAGTTATACTTTAGTGTGCACACTTTGTACACAGAATAAGTTGTGAAGTAATTGGCTTAGAAATGGTTGATGGCTGCAAGTTTAGTTCTCTAAACAATTAAACGTAGAAAAGGTTTACTCTGCCACCCTACTACTACAGTGCAAATCCACCAACATTTTTGAACAATGTTTATAATGTTGATAGCAACTGGTATACAGAAACTATGAAAGAATATAATCCAAGAGCAGTGTGAAATATCAGGAATTACAATGCAAAACTTCAAACTTTGGGATATGAAGAAAAATATCTATCATAATGGTGAAAAAGTGCCACAATTAAGCCTTGTGGAGCTATATGGATATATTGCTTTTTACCAAGTCTAGCCAAACTCTGTCCCTAATGTCAACCTTCAAAACTAGGGTTCTTCATGTATTGAAAATATAATTTTAGTTTCCATCTTGGATAGGGATGAATTATTTAATTCGGGTTAAGATAAACTCTGAGCTCTAGTAACTTATTCTGTTGTACAGTTACTATAGATAGCAGGAAGTGTATGTTTTTGGCATTGCAGAGTTTTTTGTTCTATGGATTAGTGGAAAGGAAACTATCTCATTTAAGTAATACAGATGAAACAAGGAAGAAATAAAGATTTATCACTGAGGTATAATGCAAAGGCATATCTTTTTGCTCCAGGATCTGATACAATTAGGAAGAACTCCATATGCTGTTCTCAGAAAAGATGATATAAGTTTTCTGAGGGTGAAAATCATCAAACCTACAGTCTTCTTATTAAACTTACTGTCTTCTTACCAAACCTGAATATTGTAAGTCCCTACCAAAGGACTAATAAAGGTTTAATGTTGCTTTTTTGCTGGGATAGGCAAATTGAACAATTGTGGACTTTGGGTAGAAGTTACTCAAGCATTTTGATTCACAGTGGTGGTAGACACAGCTGCCTTAATGTTGTGCATTGAAAATCAATAAAACTAAACATAACCCTGTCCCCTCATAGGTTGGTGCCTTAATTTGCCAGCACTCAGATGACGCATTGCAGCTGACCTGAAGCTGCCCCCTAAACTCAATCAAACTAGAAGAAAACAAGTCCCTGAATAAGGCAGGGAAAGGCTGCATTCAAACCCAAGGGAAGACCTCAGCCAACCCTGTTCAAGCTCAGATCCAGACACACCGCTGGCCAGAGAGCTGGGTGGAGAGAGCTCCCATCCGATCAGCTACCTGAGCCCAGGAAATCCAAAACCCCTACGAAAAGGGCATCCAGATTAAACTCAGTGCTTTTTGCTGAGGACACAGCGCTGTGGAGGCCTGTGGGTCTGCTGGACTTCCTGGGGCCATGCCCTGGAAGAACATCCCATAGAACTTTAACCTCTCCCATGGACTCCTGTGACACGCTGTCAACCCACTCCAGTGCCACTCCCCCTGTGGGCCCACTGGCTGTTCAACTGCCTGTTAACAACCTATGGTCAAGGTTCTATCAGTTTCTTTGTTCTTTGTACCCTTGTTGGTACCCTGTGTTATAAATTGGGTCGGTCTATTCACCCTTGTGTTTCCCTGTTGGTCACTGTAACCCTTTTCCTGCTCACACCTTCAGGTGATTGATTGTTGCTGTTGCCTCCACCCCTGTTTACCAGTATATAGTCCTGGACCCTCTACCTCTCCCTTTGTCCCTGGACGCTTTCAGCACGTACATGAAATAAACTGCCACTGTAAACCTCTACAAAGACCCTTCCTGCTTCTGCCATCTTAGATAAGCAGCTTCTGCGTGTGAGTGTGGTGTTTGCTGCGTGCTTGGTGGAGTGCTCTCCTCATGGGGATGCTTCAGGAAGGTTGCAGCAATCCACCATCTGCCCGTGCTGCAACGTCGTGTCAATGTGTCTGTCACCAACCCACGACTCCACAAAACATCTGGAAATTTATTGTGTGCATTTGTCTGAGAAATTACTGGTGTAATTTTATAAAAAGTAGAACAAAATTTAGTATATACTCTATCTTCGCTTGTTAAAGTGGAGCTTACTATCCTTATTTTTTTCATGGCAATAAATACATAAGAAGACCAGCATTTTATGAATAACTTTTTGTAAACATTAATGTTGGTATTTATAATTTTTCACTCTTGTCTGTTTTACTAATATGCAGTTTTACGTGAAACCACAACTGTTTTACAGATATAAACGAAGATTAGAGTATATGACGAAAGTTCTTGGTTTTGGAGAGGTCTTATTGCATTGATAGAAACTACTGCATAAATAGTACTTATTATGTATTAGCATTCTAGTGTTCATAACTAAGTTCTTGGGGATTTAAACTCATTTAATGTAAATGCTCTTATTAGTAACAATCCAAGGACCGTTATGAGTTTCATGAACAGTATCATGTACATGCATATACAGGGTTTTTTCAGAGGCATTTTAGAGCACCCCCATACTGCTGTGTTTTTATCAAATTTATCTCTAAGATGTCCTAGTTTTTTGGGTGTAAAAATAAGGTGCCATAATTCATTTAGCCCAAATATTCCAAGTATATAAAAATTCAGTATCTTTTATAACTGATAGTTCTGCTCTGATAAATGTTTATCCAGATTATACTGTCCTAACTACATGGTAATTTGCATATCAGAGATGATGACTTGTGGGAAAGTCAACTGCAATACAGATATTTAACTTTTTTTTGTTCTTGAAATTCTTTATGTTAATCACATGGAGTGTTTCTAACTATGCAAGTAACAGACATATATTATAATCCAAGTCTATTTCTTTTTATTGGAAAAGGACAGGCCATGATGTTATTCCATGAGGTTGGATGCATTCAAAATTTGCAATACATTTGACTGAATAGGTCTGTCTCTCAGAGGTAATGCAATAGAAAGGTCAGAATTCTGATGTTTATACTGAAAGTAGAAGTGTAATAAATCCTGCAAAATAACCATTAACATGCACATAATTCTTTCAGAAAGAATTTTATTGTCATTATGTCATTCTCATTGATATTCTGTGGAAAGGACTGAACTGGCTCTACTGAACTGAATACTCTGTGTGTTAGTTTTGGGTTAGATAATTCCTATTCAGTACAGCATTAAGAGAAAAACAAGATTAACACCCATATCTGTTTAAAAACGATTATTAATAACTTAGTAAAAGTACATCACATTTCTTGTAGTTTCAAGGATATGTAGTGATTTTCTTAGGGAATTTTCAGCCTCAGCTATAAAACAGTCAAACTTTGCATCTGTCACATCTCTTCCCTACATGCCAATTAGGTAAGGCACATAACTTTCAAAGAATATCTGAAAATGAACAGGATGCTCCTGAATCTTTTATAGCTTGTTCCAGAGCTTATTTTAGATAACTTTGCTATTACACTTGTGGTAGCCACAGATGTGATAAAAAGGTGTTCTCTTCTTGTGATCTAGTTGAGTCTGATTTCCAAGAAATCTATAAGAAATGGAACATAAAGTTCCAAATAGTTGATGGCTTTTTTTTTCTTCTAGTTCCCATTTTAAGTTACATCACTGCTCTTGCAGGAACTATAGATGATGCAAAGTCCTTCTGGTGTTGAGGAATGCAGTCAGTGCAGGTAGCTTGGTGAGCAGCTGCAGGGGGAGCTCTGGGTGTTGGGAGCCCCAGGCAAGAAGTCTTGGACTTCTAACCCTTTGCATAATAAAGGGAATGGGGACCTGTGTCCATCCAGGGGACCAGACACTCAGAGACAGGGCAGAAGCTGAAGAGCCCAAGACTTCCATGTGCTTAGACTATGGAAGTATAAAGCCCAGGATTTTCTCTGTTCAGAGTCCCTCCTCAGAGGTACCAGCTCAAGCTGTTAATTTTTATATGGTTATTGCAACAAGACTGAATTATTTCAAGAATTGAGACATCTGAGACTCTGCAATAGGAAATTTGGGGTCAAGCCAGTAAGGAAACATAGTATGACTGTGTGAGTTTGATGTGTGTAGATGCCAAAGGGCCTCTCTCCCAGCTCAGCTGATCCAAATGTGACTGCCAGAATTGTATGATATTCAGGAATAATCTATGGGATGTTCTAAGTGAATTCAAATCTCTGAGATTTCACGGTTTGTGTCATTGGCCCATAACTAAGTAACAATTGATGTATAGTTATAGATTACAGCATCTCATTGCATGAAGTTTTGGTCCACCAAACAGTTACAGTAAAGTATTTCTGGTAACTATCACCTGTATAAACTTTTAATCTGCTCATGCCAGGAAGGTTTAGCATTATATTTGTTGTCCAGCCTGTCTACCATCAGCTCTAACTACCTTGGTGTCTTCAAAGTTTTGTACCTTCAAAAGAATTTTGTACCCTCAAAATGAAATTACCTCCTCCTACCCCTCTACTTGTAAAGCTGATGTGGACTTCTGTCCTTCAGGGCTTGTGTGAGTGGTTGCAGCTGCTGTTTTCTCCCTTCTGGCCTGAATATATATTTCCATCCTATAATGACTACAGTTGCCAGTGGGAGTGATGTATGCCTATGTCTCAATCTAGCATAGGGATTGAAACACATCTGAATCCAAAGGACAGCACTATCAGACACCCCATTTTAAACACTGGTAAATGTGTGTGTTGTCTTGTAAAAATAATCTATTGGTGGTTTTTTCAGAAGGTGCGTTCTAGTATAACAAATATTGTTCTGCAGTTCTCTAAATGTATCATTAAATTATTTTAAATGTATCATTGCTGCTTGAGTGTAGTTTAAATCCTAAGAGAATCCTCTAACTTCTCACTGAAAATCCTGCATGTCCTCAGCATCCTCTGGAATGTGAAGGATTGACTCTTCCATTTCCTGGGATTCTCATTGGTGCCAGGGTTCAGCATGTAGGCTTCCAGAGCAACAGCAATATCTGTCATTTTGAATGAATACAAATCTCTAACAATCCATGTTTATACAGTCCCAGTGGAAGCGTGTTGTGTCAGCTGCGCTTGCGGTACTTTAAAGGCTTTATTAAGTCAGCTGGCAACACACCCTGTCTCCAGGCACTGGCTTTTATGGCAAAGGACCTAAGAGACTTTTTTTTGTCCCTTTCCTTTTTTATTCTTCCTTTTTTCCCCTCTCCTTTCCCATGCTAACAGGTAGTGATTTTATAGAAATCTTATGGGTGTGTTGCTATGTTCATAATACCCACAGTATAGTTCACAGATGAGCACTTTTACCCAGCCATACAACCTTACACATACACGTGCACACACTGTCAAGTACCTTTATGCAGTCTGATATTAATTCTGATCAACTTATTACTACTGATAGAGAACTGTACAAAATTTATAAATAATTATAACCAGCTCTCTTAGCCCATGTAGCTATTTGAAAGGAGGCTATGATAAACTCTCTGAAGGTTCTGACCACGTATTACAGTAAAATTCCATGCATACTCTGTCCAGTGGCCTTTTATGTAAGAACTGCACTTTCTGTTTGCTTTAAAGTAGACAAAAACTGCTAGATCGGTAAATGTTAAAATATTAGTTTGCTTAAGTCATGTTTTGAGAATCAGTTGTCCAAAGAGTGAACTTTGCAGTGACATTCAGACTCTTTTCTCTTGCAGCCGTTTCGTAGAGTGACGTTTTCTGTTGTGAGTCAGCCTCAGGACCCGCATCAAGGGTCATTGCAGAGTTGCTATGACAGCGGTCTGGAGGAGTCAGAGACACCAAGCAGTAAGAGTTCATCAGGGCCGAGACTGGGTGCCCTTCCACTCCCAGAGGACAACTACGAAAGGACTACGCCGGATGGCAGTGTTGGTGAGGCAGAGCATATGGAAAATGGTAGGGGCAAACACAACATTCACACACATAATCTCACTAGCAAGCGATACTAAGTAGCCTTTGGAAAGGTCAGTCCAAAAAACATAAATAAACGCATTAAATAATTAATATCGAAATCGTTTGATTTTAAAGTTTGTTAAAATGCAGGTATACAAAATAATGGAACACAACGCCACTAATTAAAACAGCTGGTTTTTTTACATTACTTAAAATCTATACTGCAGAAACAGTTAAAACACTGAAAAAATATCAGTAGAGGTCTGGGGAAATGGTAATTGAATAAAATGATATACGTTTCATTTTAGATAAAAGACCATAAAAGACATATATATCCTCATCTCCTTCCATTTTTGACTCAAAACCTACTTAGAAAATTTCACAGAATGTGATATATACAGCATTAGGAAAAGAAAATAGTATTTTAAAACCCCACTCTAGAGAATTCTCTTTTCCCCAAAAATGTTGTATAGACAGTTTTCAAAATAAAACACAATGTCAGGTCCATTCTTCATTATTCAGAATAGAAGAATATTACTTTCCTTTTCTTCACATTTTATTTTGGACAACATTTTACAACATTTCATTTAAATTCAGGGCCCATTTAAGTAGAAGGGGAAAATATTAAATAATTATTTATTCCATAGTAATTCTCCTACTATTAAATACCAAAAATAAAGTTAATATAAGTCTCAGGTTGGGTTGTTTTTTCTTTCTATCTAAAACTATTCAGGATTAAAAAGCCAAAAAGACTTATTCATTTTGAAATGCATTTTATAAAACAGGAATATTTCACTGTTCTCCACTTTTTGGCCTTGATCTAAAGTTTTATGAAGTCAGAGACTGACTTCATTGTATTTTCATTGGCCCACAAACAACAAAATAAATTAATACGTGTCAAACATTTCTTTGATAACCAAAGAAATAACGGATTTTCTAATTTAATTGTAAAAGGTGGGTACATGCAAGAAGGGTGGTGTATTTTTTTGTTATAGAATGAATTAATTAGTTTGGCTAAGTGCATGTTAGTTTTTCAGAGATTGCAATACTGAATAATTGTTCTTGGGGTTTTGTCTTATCTGAGATAGACATGTCAACCCATTAAAACTATGTTATTTTTTATGGTAAGATATTTCCAAATCTAGTGTGTATTGCTGAATAATGGTTACAGCAGTCAAAATATGCTTGAACTGTATACCCCAATAGAAAAAAAGTTAATTGACTAAAAAGGAAGACAGTATTATCCATCTAAAGTTATATTAGGTTATGTATGTTTATACATTTGCATTTATATATTTTCCTTGGTTGTTTATATGAATATGTTTGATTACATTTCATTTTTCTGGAGATGTGGTAAGGGGAAAAAGTGATAATGGTATTCCTGGAAAAAATGTCAGAAAAAAAGCTTGTAGAGTTTGTACCTAAATTGGGCTGATTATTTTATTGTCTGTTTTGTAGTGAGATTTTGTGGTTAGGATGATTAGTTAAACAACTTGTCGATTCCCTTGGAAATCCAGCAATGCAGAGAATTTGTAGAGTGAAATTCTGAATTCAGAAAGTATTTTAAGATAAGATATGCATGATCCATGCTGGACAAACTGTAGAATCAAAAATTAATATAATTCTTAATGTATTTGGTAGACAATGAAAAAGAAAATCACAGTAACTGAAGTGCAATTGAAAACAAAAAGTGCTTGAGCAACGTCATAAGTTAAAGCAAAATAATTTTTCATAATGATGCAAAAACTGGAATTACATTCTAATAACTAAAATATTTTACATACTTCTTTTTTTGAAAATAGTTTATTTTATATTTGATAGGATAAATTTCTTGGACTTGGTTTTGAAAAAAATATTCTAAAATTGATAGATAGAAACATAGAGGTAGATAAATACATTAGTTCATGCTGAATGAACAAAAAGTCTCCAGTAAAAAAAATTTGCATGGTAATACATGCATAGAATCAGGATTTCCTCCTTCTTTATAAAACCTTGAACAAGACCTTTAAAAGCTGGGTGATATCATGGTGAAAATTACACTGTACAGATTTCTGGATTTTGCTGTCACATTTTAAAGACAAGATTTCAACAGTGGCACGTCATCTACCTCCAGAAATTAATGTTAACAATAATCTATAAATAATGATGGAACAGGATGGAATGTACTTTTTTTCCTTCATACATTTATTACCTGATATTTGAGTGAGATTTTTCTGTCATATGATTATTAAGTCCACTTGCATTTTAACAATTGAATTGTTCAAATTCTGATAATGTAGTCTTCAATATTAATGGATCATTCTGACAGAAATAGAATTGAAAATGAAGTCTGTCAAGCGTTCATTTGTCACATTTAATTGGAATCTAGGTAATCTGTAGTGTTTGGCTAGGTTAGGTTTTAATCAGGATTTATACTGGATTTTTATGAAGATTTTTCATGGAAACAGCATTTTGGAAATGATCTTGGTTATTAATTTTTACTTCAAATATTTACCATTTAATTTCAGTTGGTGTGAAACAATGCAGTTATAACTAATTGCGTTGGATTTTCTTTCATTTCAGAATTTGAAATAATAATCTTCAGCACAGTACATGAAACCTTCCAATGTTTCCTCCTTTTTTATTTTTTTAAGCCTAGATGACTAAGGAAAACAAGTAATCTTTATAGCTATTGCAAATTTAAAAGGTTCAGCTCACACGCAGAGTATATAAGAAATTCAACTTTCTGTTTGCTGTTCAGAGTTTCTTTACATTTTCTTAGTTGAGAATAAAACACTGCAAAAGTGGAAAAATTGGATAAGGGGGTTGATTTTCTTAGAATATGGTGAACATTGCCCACCAGCCTACAGGACTGTCAGATGTAGATTGAAGTTTTATTCTGCTGATTAGCTGTGGTGTCAGATGTGGGAGAAAAAAAAAAAGAAAGAAAGAAAGAAAAAAATGCTAGCAGATTGACTGTGAAAATTCAGTATGCAAAGATCTTGTTAATTAGTAAAATCTGCAGAACCAAAAGTAACTTCTGAGTTAATTTATCCCCTGCCCTTGGAGCTTTCCTTGCAAAGAAATTCTGCTTGTATGTGCAGCCTTTTCTGATTTTGCTGTTGGAATGGTACTGTCTTATTGTAAATTGCACAATAATTTTCTGAAGAACATTTCCATTACATTCATATTTGTATATCAAGGGCAAATACATTATCATGGTAAATTAGTTTCCTGGTCTTTTGTCATAGCTTTCTAGTTCTGACCATGCCTAATACATCTCAGAAGAAAATTTTGAAAAAAACTCTGAGTCAGAAACTTCCAGAATTACTTCTCCTCCTGACCCCAACAGTTAATAGTCAGCATGTGATTTTCTAAATAATAATAATAATAACAGTACTAAAACCCCACTAATTTGCCACAAGACAAGTTATTGGCCTGAAGAATTTCAACAGTGAAATCCTCTGAAGGCTAACAAAAATGTTTGGGGTTTGGTTTTTTTAAATTCTTATTTAACTATTTAGTGTCTATTCCTTTTCTTTTCATTATGAAGAAGAGCATGGAAGCATTCTATTTTAGTTTTCAAATACTATGGATTGTTATGTTTCCTTATAGTTTACCTTTCCTCTGAATTATAAAGCTTCCTAGGTTATAAATATTCTTCTAGCAAAGGTAGGGATAGCTGAAGATGTATTCTCAAAATCTGAAGAATGGACAAGACATCTTTTTCATACTAGTTTCTGTGTTATTAATTAGAGATATGATCTTTAAATGGAGCTTCCATTGTTCTGTTTCATTTCTCTTCACCTGGTTCTATAAGGTTTCTCTCATGATTCTTGCAGCTCTCAGAAATATTTCATTGTATTCCTTCTCCCTACCCCCTGATTTCTGCATACCTACAGTTTATTTATGCATGTAGCAGCCTAATCAGTTTTTTTTTTTTTTTTTTTTTGTTTAATTTAGCTAGAGGACCTACAGTGGTGAAACTGCAGCACTGCAGGTTATGGCTTGTATGATCTTCCCTCGAGATTTGTTTCCATGCAGTCCTAATTAAACTGTGTGCCACACCTGAGATCCCTGCCTTAAAGCTAGCTCAGGTACTTCTACATGAACATGATCTGCAGCACAGAATGCTGGGTTAGCCCATGTTTCAATATCAAATAGGGCTGGAGAGGAGCAGTTGTCTCTGTGAAAGAAGGAAAATAAAGGAATGGTTCACAGATTCCATTTTTGCAGGGGGAAATGGAGTAAAGAAAGATTAAGTGACATGTCTGAAGTCACAGATAAAGTAAGGAGAAGAGCTTAAAAAGGAGCTCAGAATTTTTGTGATTCAGTTACTTGACTCCCACAAAGAAATCAGTAGATAAATTACTCTCTGACTGACACATGAAATAAAAGCCAGGGAAGAGAAGTGCATTACCTTGGTTCACATAGTCTGATAATATGCTCTATTTTCAATTACAATTTCAGATTTAGACTGCAAGAGTCAAAGTTCCACCATCAGTACAAAGAAGGGGTTCATAACGTACAGAAGGATGAAAATGTGAAGTAAATTTTGACAATTAATATGTATAACTAATTTCATCTATAAGAGCATTCTCTCACTTTTGCTTGTGAAATAGATTCTTAATCTGTTTTCTGGACCAAAGTGTGAGGAAAATAATACATTAATTTAGAGAACTCATGTTTACAGAATCCATTTTTCCTTTACCTTTTTGTTCTGCAAATAACACAGCTTAATGTTCTTGAAGACTTAACTGTCCTTATTGTATAATGGCAAACAGACACTCATTGACTTATTTCAGAGAATGACTGCATTTTTGCAGTTCCCATTATTTTCAAATGTTCTTTCCTCTTGAATTCAGGTCCTAAAATTGCATGAGAATAATTTTGTTTTAAAATTGTGTCCTGAAAGAGTTGATGTAAGTAGTCCATCTGAGAGGCAGGAAAGGTTTTCAATGTAATGATTACACAGTAACAGTTCCTTTTTTTTTTGGTTCGTTTCTTTTTATTCTGTCATGGCTGCTGTCTCTACTTGTTCTTAAATATCACTCTGCATGCATGAACCCAAAATACAAGAAAGTGCTGCAAAATTATTATATAATACAAATACATAAGAATTCTTACCCTTGTTTCTGATGAATCTTAACCTATAATTAGGCATATGATGAATTTTGGATTCTGTAACACTAGCAACATACATGGGTAATGTTTTGGAACATATACATATTCAGTGATGAATGATATCTTGAACCAGTTTTTTTTGAGAATACAGCATTCTGATAAGATCTGTGAAAAGATATTTTATAAGAGGAAAAAAAAAGCCTGGCTTGTAAGACAGAAGACAAACTGTGCTGGAATCTCTGATACAGTAGTGCAGTCTTATGTAAGGCAAGGAACCTGTCTGGGAAGAATATTGACTGCTTTTCTCCTTGATTTTTTACCATTTCTCATCTTTTACTGTGTTCCTTTAGGTCACCTTACCCTGTATGTCTGCGAATTTTTTCAACAGAGCAACAAGGTTGATAATCTATATGCACAATAATACTTTACTTTCAAAACTGTATCGTGCCTGTACTTTAGGTACTTGTATTTTGAAGTGTTATGCATATATACTTCTAATAGAAATGAGGGAAATATACTTTTTGTCAAATTCCTGATGCTGGTATATATTTTTATATATTAGCTATTCTATGTTTACATTGTACTTCAAATCCACTGTGCAAAGTAAAGCCCCAAATATAATGAGAAATAGCTCTGATTGAAGACAACAAATAGCATTTTTTTATACCTTGTCTATTTTCCTTGAGTGTCCAAACAAATATCAGCAACTTCTCCTTTCTGTTCATGAAGAGCACCTGAGTTTGCTGTGAATGTTTTCTGCTTGATCAGGATTTTAACTGCTCAGAGAACATATGCTTGGATCTGCTGGAATCAAAGAAAGAATGCATATTTCTGTATTGGAAATCCACCCCCACACATTGGTAGCAAAACAAATTATTCAGCACTATTCTGATTTTCTGAATAGAATTGTATGTCTCTTCCTATTCTCTCTTGCTTTCCCATTGTATTTGTTCTAGCTACTTTTGTGCTGCACAGTGAATAGCATATGCCTCTTTTCTGAAAAATCATCTTGTAGGATTTCTTCCTCCACTCCCGATTTCAGCATCCTGCTCTTAAAAAGAAAATACACACAGTAATAACTGTTCACACCACTTTTAAAAATAGCCTATTGATACCAGCTAACTTGAAATGCCATGTACTAAAACTTTGATTTCTTTTACTACCCTTTAAAAAAGGAACTCCATGTTTACATTCCATCAGTTTTTAACCAATAATTTATGGGGAGGAAGACTTTGGATTTTTAAAAAACACACCTGCAGTTATATCAGTAAGGATGCAGCAGGGAGGGAAGGGTTTGTGTTTGCCTGTGGGTGTGCACACTTGTACACATCTGAGTGAGTCAGTTCTCACTGCAAATACTCATGAGATCTAGACAGTTGCAGTTATATAACCTGCCTCATCTATGAATTTCAAATCAATTCACTGAGGTGGATATGAACATACTAAACTGACAAGTGGAGAACTAAATGATCAGAAAGTAAAGCAGTATGCCCACTGTCATGCTGTGAATTGATCCAGACATTGTGCACCCCTCAAAAAGTAATAATTTGAACATGAACTTCCAGTCTGATGAAGGTTTTGCAACTGACTTAGTGAAGTTAGGCTTTTGTCCAAGTCTTCCGTGCCAGCTGCCAGCTCAGGCAGCCTCCCACTGATGCAGATTGCAGAACTCCCTTTGATACTGTCGCAGTCCTCAATGTAGATGGAAGGCAAAATGCATTCCAAAATTTAGACTCAAGGAAGAACAGACATCTGGTTTATGAATGGAATATTTAGCAACCTTTGCATCCAAGGCAGGCTCTTTCCTGAAAAAAATCTAATGCAAAGATTCAACGGAAGTTTATTTTTCCTCTGTTCCAATGAGTCCTTTCAACATACTGTGTTTCCCAGTTGGCTTTATTTAATCATAGATTCTTTCATTTTCTGGACAACATTAGATCTTTCTACCCCTTCAAATCTTCAAGTATAATAAAGATCCAAAGCATAGGGGTATTTAATCTTAATTTCAGTGAAAAATACTTTTTCCTTTATTTGTGGGAGATCTAGGTAATGTATAGGGTCAGACCAAAGATCATCTGGTGGCCAAAATAAGGTGCTCAGGAAAAATTATAGCAGGACAAATAAACTGATTTATTTTCCAAGTAGTCTTCTATACATCAACAGTTGGGAATTCTGATTCCCTGAGCCACATAATGTGCATTTAGTAATCTTTATGGATTTACATATTCATATTTGTCCAGTTTCCATTGCATGCAACTATTAATATCTCTTTTTCCCAGTTAGGGTTTTGAAGGTGATTGTGTGTGCCATTTTCCTTGGATTGGACAGAGGGAAAATAAACTTCCTAGACTGTAAAGAAACAGTACATAAGAATTTTTTAAGGAGCATATGTTTATTTGTAGCCATACTAAAATTTGCTGTTGTATAAGAAGTCCTGTATTCAGTTATTATTTCAAAAGGTTTAAACCCTAAAACTTAAAGGGAAGTGTATCTCTTATGAATTTTAGCAAATATAAATGTAAGTTTAGTATGCCAAAATCTACACAAAGGTATTTAAAGGAATTAGAATCTTCCATATGATGTGTCATCTGTAGTTCTGAAAATTCTGTTGTATATTTATATTTATAATTTATAACTGATTTTCAGAGAAATGGAACAATTTCTATGATGACAAGAGGATTTAAGTGCAAGCATAATGTGAATTCAGACATTTAAGTATTTCTGAATATTACTATGGTATTGCCTATATTGCCTTTTTTGCCTCAACAGCAACACAGCATTCAGTGTGAATGCCAACTCAAATGTCTTGAATAAGTAAAAAAAATCATGGCATATGCTAGAACAAGGCATACATTGGAATTTTTAAGAAATTGCTCAATTTATTAGTACAGTAATTTAGTATGGAAAGCTTGACTTTTTTGGGGTAAGGAGCAACAATAACAACAAAACCTCCACTATCAAAAAACCAGAGGTTTTGTGCTCCAACAAAATTATTGTGCACAGATTTATTTCTTACATAACAAATGCAAAAGTCAGCATTTATTATGTAAGAAAATGTATGTTAGTAATCAGTATTTTATAAGATGCTTTTTTGTTGGTTTTTTTTTCTGCAGACTAGATTAATATATTCTATTAATATTAATTGCAATTCTTTTATTGTAGATAAATTTCCATTCATTTTAAAGAAGCTGTCCATTCTTATGCATCTTTTAAGAAAGGACAAAGCATCTCTCACTAAATAAATAAAAAAAAGATTGTTTTGATGGATTATTTAAATCTGTACTTTTTTTCTACCATGTGGACATAAAAGTAAACTTCTTTTTGGATAATAGAAAAAATTAAAATGTAAAGGCAGTGAAGGAAGAACACTATTGATAATTTATATTGATTATTGTGTACTTTCTTGCTATCAAGTTGCTTCCCCAACTTGCTTGCTTTAACCTGTTTATTAGCTATATCTAAGAAACAAATCAGCCCTGAAGATCCCTGCTGGGACACTTGTTCTTTTCCTAAGCAATCTGCATTATTTCATCACAAAGGGAAGAAAAATCAAAGTGCATCATATCTAAAATTGCATACAAACAAGACTCTCTTCCACCAAAGTGTTAGTTTTCTCCCAGTATGGTTTTATGGCAGATTTATTTTCTTGATCCAAGGATTTTTCTGTCTTTTTCTGAAATTGCGATAGTGCTATAAAGAGCAGTGCTGTCTATAGAGAGGGTTCTGGGAAAAGGTTTTTCAAACTAAATCTCATTAATTCAAAATGTGTGTGATATTTGTGCCCTGCTGTCCTACTGTCTTTAAAGTATTTCAGGTGCACAGCCAGTGGTTTTCTTATCTAATTGTCCTGCTCAAATTAATTCACATTTTCTTTTAAGAGGAGAATCTGTCCTTTTTTGGGGCAGGGTGATGATTTTCACATCATCATGAGATATTAAAGTAACACTATCAGTGGAATATGACATTGCAAATTTTCATTATGAAAAGAAAGCAAAGAGAGTTGTAATTTTACCTTTTCCTCTTGTTAGTCAATAACAGGAACTTCTCTGAGTGGAGAATAGAAACCTATTATTTTTTAAACAAAAGTATTTGAGAGATAAACTTATCTATGCCTGGTATGTTATTTTATTAATATCTCTCAATGTTTTATTCTATTAACAGTGGCCATCATTCCCTGCTATTGAATATAAAAATTTATGCCAACATTCTTTTCATATTCTGATATGTATTGCAATAATATGGGAATTATTTTAATATATCAGTAGAATTGACAGCTCTGGATATGTGCTTGTTCTAGCTATCTCCTACAGAGACATTATTCAAGTGTGTGAGAGAGTAATAAAATAGCTAACTTTGTTTTCTAGGTTTTGGTGGTTTCTAGGGCTAAGGGGGTTACATGGACAACAAGAGGAGCAACCATGAGCAACATTATCATGTATGCTGATTTTTAAAATATAAGAAATCTAAGTATTTTAGTTGTGTTTGAAGATGTCTCATTCAATTACCCAAAACATGATTAATATATTGTATTTATGCAGTTTCATTATTCAGTTAAATTATTTTTGGTTAAAAGGTAGTTAAAATGAGATCTGCTTAGTTATATGTACAGGAAATTTTTATTCTTATTGAAAGCTTGTAACTTATTGTAGCTTCATCATCATCTTTCAGCATGATGAAAGCAATTTTGTGACAACATATAAAGCCTGTAAGAAAAAATGTAAGTACTCCTGGAGAACTAAAAAAATGGTGACTGCTTTATTTGACAATATGCAAGGAACCTGCACAGTACGAGTCAAGAGTCATGGAATCTGCCTGGATGACTCACATCCTTCCTGCAGCCCTCTTTCCAACGTGGTGCTGCACAGGAGTGCAGAGAAGAGGCAGAGGAGAGAAGCAGCATGGGCTTTGGTTCTGCTCTTAGCATGCTCCAGATAGCCCTCTCATATTCCAGCAATTAAGATTGGCCTGAGAAAATCTGTAAGAAAAACAGGATTTAATAATTTTGACACTATATTATCTTTTTATTTTCTTGGAAGAAATTCTAAAATGATATATTCTGCCATAGTTCTCTACTTGGATGACACCAAGCATAAAGGGTAAAGGGTGATAGGAAAAAACGAAGTTGCACCAAAATTTCTTTAGGTCTTTTTATTTAATATGAGGAGCTCAACAGCAGCATGCAAGGGGCAACAATAGAATTGACTTTTCCCACTCATTGTTTCCTCCTACACTAGAAATGGTAATACCTGCAGAATTAAACTTTGGGAAATAACAGTGGCATAAGAAGCTGGCTCACAGACAATGGTGAAATAAAATAGTTGTGAGAGTCAAAGAGAGAGTCAAATACATCCTAGATTTTATAAGTGACAGTACAGAGGACAGGCTCCATACTGCCACAGTGCACTGTTTCTAACAAGGGATGTTGCTTAGAGGCATAGCTCACTTGCCAAGAGCATAGATATGGAAACTTGAGACACAGTCAGATCTAATCTCACAAATAGTAATGGGAAAATGCAGAAAAACCCAAGATGCCCCCGAAGGTTTAGATAAGTGAATATTTTTCTTTTGCTTTTCTCTTCAAAAGGAAACAATTGCCTTTAGCTTTGAGCAGGTAGAGTCCCACATGCTGTTGTTCATGCTATGAATTTTAAGGGGAAAAACTTTCCCAAAACATAAAGAAAAGAGTTATCCTGAAGTTTCTTGATAAATGTTATCAAGCATGTTATGTTAATTGAGGAACTTAGGAAACTTCTAAAACTAAATATTCTCTCTACCACCTCTCCTCTCTGCCTAGTACTGTTGTGTTTTCTGCCACATGTAACAGACATTTAGAAGCTTCTTTTTCAGAAAGGCCTAAGCAAACAAACTGTACTGACAAGACAAATTTGTTTATTACTGCGAAGATAAATAGTAAAAGAATTGAATCAATTCAGTTCAGTAGCGATAGAAAGTCATTGCTCTCAGGTGACAGTTAACCGGCTTGTACACAGTGAGTTAGCACCTGGGGAGTATTGCCTGCTGGAGAGATGCCCGTGCCCCCAGAAGCATTAACCAGCATCCTGCTGAGACTGTCAGCTCAGGAAAGAGGAGAGCAGACAACAGCTCAGGTAAAGGATCCGCCACAAGCTCCATTAGTCTTTGAATAGCAATGGCTGCCCAGCGTTACTTTTTGGTCTGATTTTGTATCGTGGACAATGTTCTGTCTGCTCACAACCCGGCGCTTCCTATCAGCATTAGGTCTATGTGGAAAGAGGAAATCTGCATAGGGCTGAACTTCAGCAGTGGATTGAGATAGTTTCACACATAATTGTAGTGAAGGACACTGGTCATGGCCTAAGCTTCAAAGCAGAATTCATTCCTATACTTCTTAGCAATTATATTAATCTAATTTTAAATGTTCTTACATGAGCAAGTTCAGATCACCTCAATGTAAAGAGGTGTTTTAGTAATACTAAAATGTGAAATTCTTACTGTTGTATCCTGGAAAGTAATTGTACTTTTCAGTATTGGAACTCAGGAGTGCTTGTGCTCTATTAGCTGAAAATAATATTAATTATTCTTCATCAATAAAAGGTGGAAAACAGAGTTGAACAAAAAAAAATTTTTTTCTACTCTCTAGATTTTCAAGCAGTTCTGATGTCCTGCCAAAACAAATGGATTTTTTTAAATTTTACCATATTGATTCACTATTTTCTCTCACAAATATTTCTTGAAACTCTCTCATTAAGCGAATTTCCCAATTCCTTGATTAGCTCTTCAAAAAATAACCCCATAATTTCCAACTGTAGAAATCCACATATATATTCACATAAGTGTACACAACGCAATTTCCAAACAGGTCTTGAAAGAGCAATTGAACATGAAGAAATTCCATTTAAAGTGCGTTTTAAAATGTTAGGGTTTTTCCTGTGTTCACAGACAAAGCCTTGGAGAGCTGAATCTCCATGTTATGCCTCATAATTTAGTGTCAAAATCTTGAAATGTCTTGAGCACTGAGAGGACATGGTGCATTGTGGGACTTTCTTGCATAGACTTTTTTAGTCGTAATTGCAAAGGAATTATCAATTTGCAACAAATAAATAATAAACTAATTTAGACAGTGGAAACTGGAGTTATTCTTGCCTTTCCATATCTGACACAGGAATAAAATTTCTTTAGCATGATGCTACAATGGCCGCTTCTTTTTGCAGAGGAACTACACTCCACAAAAGGGATAAAATATTTGAGCATACAGTATTTCTGAGATACTGCTATAACAAAATAGATTAAAACTTCATTCACATTACTATAACTGTGTAAAGAAGGGATTTACAACCATTATAAAAAGCTACATATATTTCCATCCTTAAGGCCCTATATTTTGCAAATGCTTTTCACTTAACTGGCATTTTATACTGAGATATCATGAAAACACTGCAAGTAGTATCTGTTGAACCAGACAAACCATTATTTGTGAGTTTCAAATGACAAGATTGTAACTAATGCTATCAGCAGGGATGTAGAATTGTAGCAAATATCTAAACCTGTGATATTTTATGCTTATTGGATTACAGACACTTTGGATCAAACACTGAATGCTTCAAAACATTGTCTAAATTCTAAAAATCTCAAGATGCTCACATATATAATAGAATATTACTGTAAGAATTTATTTGAAGTCCCCTTAAGAAAAACAGACACTAGATTGACCTGAAAGCAAAATATAAACTTATAAAAATTTTTTATAGTTTTTATTTAACTTCATATATTTTCATATCTCTGTTCCCTATTTCTGTGCTTCATTCATAGCCCCTGAGAGCTGGATCTTTGTGCATAACTTTTTCATAACTTCCATAGATGTGACCTTTAGAAAAATACTAAAATTGGGCAAGCTGGCCCTTCTGTGTGCAACAAGACATTCCCCTGGGAAACAGAGAAGAAAAATATGTAGAAAGTTGAAATTATTAATAAAGATAATTATGATTATATTATTTTACTATAAAATAATGTTGCATATCCACTAAAAAAGACTCCTTGTATTTTGTAGTTCAGTCTTATTTATAATATACAGTTACGAAATAATGTGATATTTTCCCTTTTAGCATTATATTAAATGCTGCTGACCTTAGTGAGAGTTGTGTTGTTTTGTGACATGGAACATCTGCCAAAATATACAAATTTATGTGCCTTTAAAGCCTCTGATTCCTAAGATACTTATAAAATTATTTTCAAGTAAAGCACATAGAGAACTATGTATTTATATTGTCCTCAATTTTCTAGTAGGTAAGAGCTTTCCTAAAAGTTTTAGTGTATTTCTTACTCTCTGAAATCTAAACTTGAACAGCTTTTGAAATCTTTGCATTTACTACTATAGCTAACTAGAGAGTACTATTTTTATCACTTTAGCAGATCTGTCTTGCAAAGACCCTTCCTTGGGTGAATGAGAAAATAAAACCAGAAATTATTCTAAAATATTAGGTTGAAATGATAGTTTTAAAAATAGAAAAAAGTTGGGCAACTATTTATAAGTAAATAAAACGGCACCTATGTTCAAATATCAGTGACTGATCAGCAATTCAGGCAGCCAAATAGAAATCTTTGCAGGGGAAGCAGTTGCATTGTGCTGCATCAGCAAGAAATAAGCTGTTTCCACTCTTGAGTCCAGCTTAAGAATTCATTTCACAGCACGATTGGGAATAGATATTGGCAGCTGGAGAGTCTGGGCTCTGCTTTCAGCTCTGCCACAACCACTATGAAAAAAATGAAAAAAAAAAATCTTTATGAAACATGCAAAATGCATTTCATAAAATGAATAGGAAGTTCTTTGTAAAGATCAGTGAGCTTCCTAAAGGGGAAGCTGCTGATAATTGCTAAATTTCAAATTACTTCCAAGTTTTAGTTTGATTAAGTTCAACCTTTACACCAACTATTCTCATCTTCCGAAAAATCTCTCTATATTCACGGTGATTAGCAAGCACATAATTTGTCAACAAAGGGAGAAAAATATTAAAAGTGAAGAAAAAGGAGCTATAGAGGTTTGATATGAACCACTACATTCATTTTACTAAATAAATATTTTTCCTCAGAGTTGAGAGAAGTGTATTAAATAAGCTAAAATTCTCATTGATATCATGTTGATTTAAAAAAGCAATTGGCAATGCTTAATTCCAACAGAATTGTCCTGACCCTTCCCTAGCCTTGCTGGTCTTTCTGGCTCCCACCAAGTTATTTGTTGTTAACAAGTACATCTAGCATCTGGAGCAGGAGGGAAGAAGTTTGCAAAGCTTCCTCTGCTCCAGCAACATGTCTGAAAGTCCTTTCCTTTCTTGACTGAGGTTTTCAATAGAGTAGTCCCCAGAATTTGGAGAAATGTTTGTAATTTAGGTGCTTGGGTGAAAAGAACCTGTTGAGCCATAACTTGCCTGCAGTAGGAGTACTATTGCTAGCAACATAGTGAAGGTTATTTTGCTGAATGTTGTAATATGCTTAAGGCTTAAGGAATAATTGCCCTTTTCTTACACATGAATAAACAGCTAAAATTGTAATTAAGACAATATTAAACCATCCCTCTAGATATTAAAAAATATTTTTTAAGCTTTCTGATGAAGTGGTGGGCTATGCATTGATAATGTTGGAGTTCAAAGCAAAAAGCAGTGCCTTTAGTGATGATGTGCATTAGGGAAGATGCCTCTTTGTGCTTCAGAAAAGCAGACTTAGCTTTCAGTTTGGGTTTTTAATAAGTTCAAAGATACTATGCCTTCTGCACACCTTCCAGGAATATATTAGCCAACATAGCTGTACCACTTAAATTTGTGTATTTGTCATAAGAAATAAAAAACCTGTAGCAGATGATTATGTGACAACAGTATATAACCACTAATGTGAGAATGACTTCAACAAAAGTAACATTCCAACGTTGATTATAATAAATGAGATTCTTAAGCTGGAGAGAATGAAAAGGACATCTTGTATTCATGCTAGAATTATACTTCCTATAAATCTAGAATTTAATTTTTTTTTTACACTTTTTCAAAGGTTTAGTTCAGCTATCCAAGAATAATGGTAATTTAAAGTAGAAAAAAATGCAATAAATATTTCCTTAATGCAGTTTTAAAAAACTAAATGGACTTAAATTATTTTGCACATAAATACTTTCATGTACACTGCAAGGTTTTTCTATTCCATCTTTCTCCAAAATCAGAATAAATCTGTTTTCCTTGAGTGATAGATAGTGCTCTATTTCCAGAAGATCATACACACTTCTATCCCAGTGTGTCTTTACCATAAACCTATCATTGTATAATTATTTATGGAAGTGCTTATCACAGCCCTGGTGACAGAATGACAACTGTCTTCATGAAGATGAAATCTCACTAACTTTTCCACATTTTTGTGTATATAAAATGCTACTTTACAAGATTTTCTTATGCCCAAGGTGTTGGATTTTAATCTTTCTGCAGAGGTAGGCTAAAAACAAAAACTAAAAACGAACCAACCAAACAAACCCCAAACAAACAAAAAACAAAACAGGAAACAATAACAAAAACTTCTTTACAAACAACCTGAACTAATAGAAGATATTGTCATCCTAAAGTTTTGGGGTATTTCTTTTGGGTTTTTGTGCAGGAAGGGGGAGTTTGAGGGGCATGGTGGGTTTTGGGGGCAGTGGAGGAGGATTTTTGATTTTTGAAGAAAGAATTACAGAAATTTTGTTTTAGTCAAAGGTGACTGGAATAGTTCTATTCTCCAGAATTGAACTCTATGTATGAAAAAAATTATTCCTCCTTCATATTTCAGGCAATAATAGCATAGAGCATACTTTTTCTTTAATAGCTTGCTTGAATATGCATACTTTTGAGGACTTAAGACTTTTCAATTTTTTCTTTTTTTTTTTTCCCCTCATAGGGTTTTCTAATAACATGGATTACTCTTCTGAGAGATGGCATACTCATTGGACTTTACATTGTATAATTGCTTTTAATTATTTTTTCTTTGTTTAATGATATATTAAAAAATGAATGGTAAATCCCATTATTTGTAATACATCTTTCTTCTCTGGAAACCACTGTTTTGGTTTTTTTTTTCCCTCAATTTCTAGTTACACCTGGTAGATTTGTAGCTTTTTTTTTCCTTGTTCTATAAAGTTTTTTGTAGTCAATTGTTGATTATGCTAATAGTGAAGGAAATGATTTGGCTTTGAGTGTAATAAATAGCAAAATGGTTTGGTCTCTTGTGAGTGTTACCCTCACCTCAGGATGATAATAAATCATGGAGCTTATTAGCCTTGCAGGGGTACAGAAATAAAACAGCAGGATATGCTACAGGAGAAATATTTATATCACTGCATGGTGGTTTCCTGACTCATAGTAAAATGCCATGCAAACCACTAATATCAAATCAAGGCATATATAAAAAATAATTCATAAGGTTTTTTTTGCCTATTTGTTTGGAGAACTGAAAATTAAAACCTCAGAGCAAAACTAACATAGAGATAATAGCTTTTCCTTTCACCTTGTCCTAACTAAATCTATGATGCAAAGATACAATTTACATGAGATCTATTTGATCGCCTGACTCTTTTCTCTGTTGGATCATGCCCTAATGTCTATTTTTAGGAGAAAAAGAGGCTGAGAGGTTTCTCTCTGCAGCTTCCTGTGGAGGGGAGGTGGAAAAGGGGATGTTGAGCTCATCTCGCTGGGATCAGTGACAGGGATGCATGAAAGTGTTTCAAAGCTGTGCCAGGGCAGGTTTAGACTGGACATTACGAAGCATTTCTTTTCTGCGTGTGTAGTCAAACACTGGGTGGATCAGGCTTCCTAGAGAGGTGATCAATGCCCAGGCCTGTAAGTGTTAAAGAGGTGTTTGGACAGTGCCCTTAGCAAAATGTTTTAATTTTTAGTTAAACTAGATGATAATTGTAGGTCTGTCCCTTCCTACTACAACTATTCTATTTTAATTACAAAACGTGTAATGTAACACAATTGACTGTTGTGTGAAAGGGGAAAAAGAAGGAAAAAAGAAGAAAGAAAACCAGATCTAAACTCTAAATTGACATTCTGGGCTTTTCTTTTATATTGATAGTATGTTTCCAGATCTCTTTGTTAAGGATGTCTGGTTCAGAATACATTTCTAAAGCTCAGATCTTTTAAAATAAGTCATGCAACAATGAAATTTACTCTAATGTGACTACTGTTTATTTTCAATATAATACATGTTTAAAATCATGTTGAAATAAGAACATTCTCAAAAATTAGGAAACATTCATCTTTTGCTGTATAGCTTTACAGAAGGAAACTACAACCAAAAACAAAAGTACTTTAGATGCAAATACTCTTTTAAAAAATATTATATTTGAGATTTATTTTTTCATAAAATAGATGCTGTAAGGACTGGAAGAGGTCTCCCACTCAGCAGTCCCATTCTGTCATAAACTCTGTTGTATATTTCACATTGTAAATTTGTTGAGTTCCAATTTAAAGCCATTTCCATAAAAGGAACACCAGTTTCTACAGCTCTCTTGTAAGATAGACAAGAGCTACAAGTTTGCAGATGAAAAATATCAGTAAGTTCACCCCTTTTTTCTTCATGTCTTTAGTTTTTTTTTTCCATCCCAGAGCAATGAGATAATCCAAATTCCTAAGTAAAAAATGTTTTGTTGTTCAAGCCTTCCTGGATCAGCAAACACCAAACCAATGATCTTTCCCCCGCATCTATGACATGTGAGATCAAGCCATCCTTTTTTCTCCCACTGTGTTTTTCTTTTGACAGCTAATATCAAAATTCAGTCTTGGAAAATGGTTCAGAAGATTGCAGATGAAGAGTTATGGGTGCAGTTTTTTAGCTGAGTTGTTAACATGGATGAGTCCATGTGTAACATGTAAACGTAGGTTCATGCATTTAGATATATATTCATAGAGAATGTAGATAGTAGAAAAAGTTTTCATATTAAGTAAATTAACAAATTAGAAATGTATTTTTTACAATATGAACTGTTAGACAACAGCAACCACCAGCTTGTAGCTGAGATTACTACTTGCATAAGTGAATAATCCTACTTTGGTCTAGAAACGGTTGAAGGAAAGCGGTAGTGTTGTGGTTGCCAGTTCCTAAAATCAAGCAATTTAAGAGGATTATTAGCAGAACTAAGCAGGTTTACTAACTCAGAAAAGCACGTGACTTTACTGAAAGGTAATAATTGCACCTGGCTTCTGCCCATGAAAGATTTTGGGTTGGGTTGTTTACCCAGCTGTAAACATTCACCTGACCACAGAATCAACAATAACAGGCAGGGCTGAGCCTTCCTCACCTATGCTGTGAGGAAGCAAGATTCAGCCTTAAAATGGAAGTAGAGCCAGCATTCTTTTGTGTTCTTTTCCCTTGGTTTCAATACCAGCTTTTGTAATTTTTTCACTGGACTTGCAGTAGAATATCGTTCTTCTTACTTGTTTATAACCAAATATTGAGTGCAATCAGGCACAGCTGTCCCAGTGAGTCATCAGTAATTAACCTGAAACTCCCTGGAGGCCTCTAGCATCTACAAGCAGGATAATAATTTTGCTGGCTTGCACTTTTATGTTTCCTTCCTTACTGAATAAGGTGAGAAGTAATACTGGCATTTCACACTTTAGTCAGCAGCAAAAGAAGACCTCTAAAAACCATGCAAGTTTGGTATCAAAATAATGGTTATATTTAAGACATGTAAGTGCGAAAGCACCATACTCAGCCACCTCTTTCTGAAAATAGTATTATTAATAACTTTACCTGTAATAAGCTTGGTATAGGAAATACTTGAATAAAAAGACTTAAAAAGACAATGAAAAGAAGTAGCACAAACTAGGCCAGTGACATGGGAGCTAATATTTATAGGAGACTCAGGAACAAGAGCTACTTGTATATTTTTCTCTTCAGGCAACCATCAAGAGTAGACTTCCAAACTCAGAGCTTTTTGTTTTGTGAAGGTAACCCTAAACAAATAAAATAACTAGAAAACAAACAAAAAATAAACAAGAGAAATACAACTAAAACAACAACAAAAAACCCAACCAAAGAAACCCCAAAAGACCATACATGAGATAAGTGAGCTGTCCAGATTTAGTCAATGTAAAACTCTGGGCACATCTACAGTGCCTCAGATTTTTAAAGTTACAGTAATAAAGTGGATGACAAGGGCACTGAGTTTTGTCTTTATAGTAAGTACATTTTTGGTGGGTTTTGGTGTTTGGTTTTGGGTTTTTTGGTTTTGATGTTTTTTTTTTTTTTTAATAAGAATAGATTATCTAAAAATAATAGGCAGAGAATGGTAGCCAGAAACATATTTTATATTAGTATAATAATATATTTTTTTTACTGAATGATTATTAGAGTATTTACACAGGGAATGGAGAAACTTCATTTGAAGTTTCCTCAAGCTTTCTTTCGTCTTTTATGGGAAGCAGTAGGGTTGGGTGAAGTATCTTTCTGCACCTGGATATGTGACACAAAGGTATACAAAATTCATTAACTTGGAGAAAATAATACACAAAAGAAATGCAATCCTGTGAGATAGGTTTCTTGCACAGGTGGTGGGAGTCCTGGTTTCTGAAATGCACATTCAGAAGCTCATAATTTTATTATGCAAGATTTGATGAGGTTGTTGAAAGAATCGAAAAATTCCACATAAAAAGCGTGATTTTTTTTTTTTTATTTCTGAAATGAGAAGCTTCAATAGCTCAGTATGTTGTGTTCATAAAAAATAAATGTTAGGATAACTTGGAGTTTTATGTTTCTCAAAATATAGCTCAGATGTGCTTCTAAATCCATAAAAATGCATACTAAAAACCAGTTCTGGGCAACCAAGACTGACAGAATTCTAGCACTTTTAAAGGCATAGGAGTTTTCTTGTAAAAGAAACAGGGCGTGTAGCGACAGGACAAAGATAATGATTTTAAATTGAAAGAGTAATTAAAATAATAAAAAAAAAATTAGAAAAAGCCTGTTTTCTGCAAGGGTGGTGAGGCCCTAGAGCAGCTTGCCCAAAGAATTTGTGGATGCCCCATCCCTGGAAGAATTCAAAGCCAGGTTGGAGCTCTGGGCAGCTGGGTCTGGTGAAAGGTGCCCTTGCCCACGGCAGAGGTGCTGGGGCTCGATGCTTTTCAAGGCCCCTTCCAACCTAAGCCATTCTAAGGTTCTATGAAACACTTAAATTTTTTAATTCTGTCACATCCTGAAGGACTGCTCATAAAAGAGTAATTTATGAGATTATGCTCCAATGAAATGGATAATGTACAAAAGTATTTCAGAAGGTATTGAAAACCCTGTGTTGAAAATTGTTGATTACATCTGAAATGGAAAGGAATTTGATTTTCCTGGATTCTTTGAGGATATCTCTGTAAAGCACCTCTTATTTCAAAGTAGGAAGTGAAATACAGTTCTATTGCATAATCTACTTTTAATTTTCTTTTTTGCTTTATCAATTTTAACTCATCTTTTATGTGTGTCACAGGGAGGGTGAGCACAGGGCGGATGGTTTTATATGTTTAAAAGATTTACATTTCCCTTCAAACAGCATATTTGAACGTTTTTAGTCAGTCTGGCTCTGTGAGTAGAAAATTAGGGATTCTTTTCTATGAAAATGTCTGAAAAGACTTAATATACTTAAAGAATAGTAGAGGAACCTTCTAGTCATCTTAGTGCTTAAAATCTTTGTATTCAGCTCAAATAGCATATGCAGTGCTTTGATTTTAGATGACAACATTTAACAAAAGTTATCCTATTTTGGTGTCAGAAGTAATTTAGGGCAATGAATCTTAGTATATGCTGATTTTTGAAAGTTTTCTCAGTGTAGATACATATGCACATATGTAATTCAAGTAATACTTCAAAATATGTGTCTGTAATGTTGTTTAAATTGAAAGTTCAACTGTCAGAGTTTGAAAATCAATGACTTACATTCACCCTAGCTAAAAATCTAAATCAAAATGCAGTCTAAATATTTTTCATCATTTTGTGGAATAATATTTCCATGGCGAAAGTTTAACAAATTAACTCTTTACTTAATTACCTTTATCATATCATTAAAAGAAAACGCTTACGTGAAACTGCCCGTGGCAGGACCATTGCACTGGTGGTTTTGATGCTTAAAGAGCAGAACTATCAGCATGGAGGAGATGACAGCAAAGGTGCTGCAGGTCCCTTTAGTATCTCCCAGTACTGAGGATATGACCACAATGATACACAAATTGCTCACAGTACTTTTCAAAAGGGCAGCTTCTCTTCACTGTGGAATACAGATACCCAATTTTTGTGGATATTAATCTATGAGCACCTTTTAGTCTTTCCTTATATGAAACTATGAGGAGTATAGTCTAAAATAAGTCTTAGTATTGCTCTGAAACACAAAATAGTTATGATGTTTCAAGGTAATTTCATATTAGCAGCTTGATTTCTATTTACAAATATTAGTCTCAGACATAAATTTGTCTTTCTTGGGTTCTCAAGCTGGCCAAATCTCCTTAATTTGTTTTGTGCAAGTTTCTGTATTTGTATTCTCACTAGATTTTTGTCCTATAAATTTCTGCTCTCAGTGATACATTTAGCATGTGGCATGCCTGTTGAAAAATATTTAATGTCTAATAGGCAAGAATTCTGAAAATTGCAAGACAACTAGGATGCACTGTAAGATATGTATTATTTTTTTAAATTCAGATAGAAAGTTCTCACTTATGTTGAAGAAACAGACTATTAAGCTACTGCTGTTTCATCTGTAACTTGAACTGTTCATGTCTACTCATGGCATAAACAAGATTCTAATTATGTAGCTGTATTTTTAATTTACTCAGATTCAAACTGAAACTTTTATGACAGAAAAAAAAAAGACTTGGGTGTGCTGAAGGCCTTCTCTTCTCTAATTGTTTTAGGTTTGACTGTTGGTTGCATTACAGAAGGAAACAACATGGGTGAGGCATATGGGCTAAGTTAAAAATTGCCCCAAATTAAGTTTGAAAAGCTTGTAGTCATACTAGTAATCTGTCTGGGACTTTTGTTGTATAACTAACAATGTTTAGATCTCCTTTAAGGCAGTTGCTATTTTAATTACCTCAATTGTCCAGCCATATGTACTTGTTCTCTCTAAATGACTTTATTGTGGTGGATATTTACTGTGGGTTTTTCAAAAGACTTGAATAAATTCCACAGTAGTCCTAATAGTATAATTTTCATGGAAAAAAAAATAAAAGGAAGATAAAACTAGGCCAATATTTCCCATGATTAGAGTTTCTTTCCAATGTTTCCAATAGAAACTTCTCATCTGAATATTAACTTATTTAACATATTTCATTAGCTATTTGTATGTATGTATAGGTACTAAAACTTAAATTTTAGTCAAAAAATGACTGTGTAAATGATGGAAAATTCAATTTAGTTCCATTACTTTTAGCTGGCTTTAAACAGCTTCTCTCTTTCCCCAACTTTGGATGTAACAATATCTGATGGATGAGATGCAGAGTGATTCACCACTTCTTTTGGCTTCATGCCTGTACTGAGTCAAGAGTAAATTTCTAAGGTAAAATATTATGCCAGATGTTGACTAAGCTCTTGTTGTGAGGCTAAATGACATTCAAGATTTCCTATAATCAGTAAATGCAGCCAATTTTTATTTTCTTTTGAAGTGAGACATGAAGATAGATTTTTTTCCCATGCTTTTTTCTCCAATTTGAAATGACCTACTCTCTATACTATTAATGTGATTTTCTGAACTAGTGATTAATAAACAAGTTAATTAATTGCATGATGTTTCTAGGTTACATACTGCTGTTAGGTTTGGGTTTTTTTCTTATTTTCTCTATAGTTTTGATAAATTGAGGAGAAATTTATTTTATGCTAACATGCTTGTGCTACTGTAACCTCTGTTCTAAGAGTATTACACAACTTGTCAGATATGAATACAGGGATGGGAATCTGTTTGGTTTTTGGTTTGGGGTTTTGTTTTGGTTTATTTTTTATGATTTTTATCCTGGAAGAAAATTATTTCAGTGTGACTCCAGGCAGCTCTGACTTAGATGACCCACACTCAGCAGATCATTGAAGGCCTCATTGCCCTTGGCATCAAAAAGCCAACTAAATTTACACGAGTTAAGCTTTATGGGAAACTTGCACATGACATATCTTGCGTATACTTTTTTTTTCAGAATGATATATGCATGTCTTATCTTTCTACCTAATTACTTCTTCAGCAAACACTTTTATTTTGGTTACTGAATGGAAAATTAGATTTTTCACTGAATACTTGAGTTTGCTTGCATGTTATGTCGTGTTACTGATTGAGCAACTGATCATACTCTGCACTTCTCTTCTCTTTCTCCCAAGCCACTTTTTAAACTTTACTACTCAAAATTTTGGAACGGATCACTGGTGGTATGCAATGTTCCTTCAGCGAGTATCCTTTACCAGGACATTGCATTTCATTGCTCCCAACTATGCAAACAACTCACAAACTGAAATGTTTCCATAGGTAATTCCAAATAATTATTTAGTTTCACTCTTCTCCTCCCTAAAGAAAAAAACAAAACAAACACCAAAAATCTCAAATAATCCCAACAACCCCACAAAGGTATATTTTGAAGCATAAAGATGTCACTATCAAAGGCATCATCATAGGAAACTGCTAAACTCCTCTACCAAGTCAATTTTATTCTTTCTTAACTTTTATGTGATGTTTCATGTGTATGAATACACACACACACACACATATATATATATTTTGTCAAGTCATCAAATACATATTAGAGATCAATTTTTTATGCTATATGAATACACAGTGAGCTAAAATATACATGCTTTACATTTCTCCCACTCACATAATTTTGTCTGACAAGATTTTCAGAGCAAGGTGCAATCTTTTTTCCACTTTCATTTTCCTGAACTATATTTAATGCTTCAAAGCATGATTAAACTTTGCTACTCAATTCTTTGCCCAATGTATAGTAAGAAGTTTTAAGCTGCACTTCCTGAAAGAGATATAACAATATCATAATATTTCTCTGCTTTAACAGAGGTGTATATAGTAATGTAAGGACTCTCTGGTTTAGGATGGAGGCAGGCCCTTTATATCTACATCAATTAAAACTTACTTGCTGCTTAAAACAAGGAAAGGAATTTTCCAAAATGCTGTCAAAGCATCATTCTTGATTTGGAGTTTTTGCAGTTAATAATAAGAGTTGGCAACAACTTTTCAGTTGTACACAAAATTCTCAGATTTTGTTAACAATCATAACATAATGAGGGGGAGAATTACAGTGCAGAATTCACTAACTCTTCTTCTAATCCTTCAGACACAGATGATATTAAATTTATTTTAAGATTATTTTCATCTTACAGTTATGCTCAGCAAAATAAATTATCTTCCCAAATTGTTATAAAAGTGGCAGGAAGAAACCTTTCTATGTTAACACCAACATTTGCATATTTTTCTCCAGGAACTTTATTATTATAGCAATCAGAAGTAGAATACTTTTTCACTTTATGAAGCTTATAGTTATTCTGATGATGATTGAACAAGGTTTTAAATTATCTTTAAAAGATAACAAACTAACTCCACTAGTTTATTTGAAGATGTATTACAGAGATTTTTGGTTTGCAGCATGTGGTCCTAGTGTGGAAAATCATTGCAATGCTGCACAAGATCAAATCTTCTAAAATTTATAAACTGGTAGTAGCCATAAAACTTCAAAATGAGATTTTCAATTTAATATGATGCAAATTAATAATAAGTGGGCAGAAAAGCCGTTATCTGGGAAGCAGTTTTCAAGTTCTACTTTAAATGATTTCCTGTGTAGCCAGTGTTAGAGACATATTAGTTGATGCCCAGGGAGGAAAAGGAACCTCAAAGTAGTCTTTTCTGTTAATCTTTATTGAATGAGTGTAATATATTAGAACAGCATGTATTATTCAGAGGAAACATATTGTACTTAAGATGGATGCTAGGAAAATCAAAATAAACATCAATAAATTCCTTGGAAAATAACATTCAACAGTGTATTTTTCTATAGAAGATAAAAAAAATAACATGTATTTCCCTTTAGGTTTCTTGATATTAAGCCTGATCTCAGCTGGAGAAATAGATTAAATTACTTCTTAGTTTGATTATGTGTGAAAGCAAATCAAAGATGGATCCTTGCATTGCATCTCCTTGTTTTTATGCATGTGCCATTTGATTCTCCTGTAATAAATCTGTTGACAATTATGATAAGTCTGATTGCAGGATATGAGTTCCAGTGACGGTGAACAATAGAACTGTGATGTTCATGGAAACAGAAAGCTTTTACTAGTTGTAAAAGCTTTTTTCCAATTGGAACATTTATCTTAAACATCTTTCCTCTCATCTTCCTACCATGCAGCACCATGAAAAATCTGTCTTGAATATTTTTTATATAATATATGCCTTTTGTTATGCTGTGTGAGCAAGGACTCCTAAAAATTATAATCAAATATCATATTCTAAGAAGCATTTTTAAATAGTTATATTTGAAAAGAAAAAGAGTACAGTCATATAATTTTAAAACACTTATTAATCAAGTAAGTCAAGGAACTGTATTGTGTTTTTAAAAGGGTCTTAAAAATGTTATATAAAAATGGACAGGTTTACTAGACAATGTTTAGAAAATTCATGAGATCCTTTTAACTTTTTGAGACTGTATGGTAAAAGTGCCTTATTTATTATTTTGAATATAATAATATTTTCATAAAAAGGATTCACATATGAAGGATTTTATTCTTGTTTTCAGTTTTTTGGGGTTTTTTTTGGTTGGTTGGTTGGTTGGTTGGTTGATGTTTTTTCTTTCTGGAAATCTGATAAATGTTTTCCATTTCACAAAATACTTAATTTCAAATGTAACTTACTTGTAAGTAATATATTAGAGAGGTTTGCAGTGCTGGCAAGTATAACAAAAAATAGATTATTTACAAAACTCATAAGAGTTGGATAAAAAGTCTTTGATTCATAATTGTGATCATATTACATTTAGACTTTTTAAATAATTTTAGCAATAGGTAAGATTTAAAAATATGTATATTTTCCTGGAGACAGAGGTGCCTGAAAAATCAGGGTTAAATTCACTTAATATAATTAATTTTATAGTGCCCTTGGAACTGAAAAAGTAATTAATGCAATAATTTTTTGAGGGCGAATGTTGACTTCTTGCATGGAAAATGATATTGACTCCCAAAATTCAAGAACAGCATTAGATCTACAGTAAAATATTGAGTGAAAAATTTGCTGGTGATACAAACTCAGTCCAGTAACATTTAAGTTTTACAGCTTTGTTGTGTTTCTTTTTTATAATTAAGCATTTTTTATATAAATATTTGGTGCTTACTTTATCATTGTTAATCAGTAGTTTAAAATTCATCCTGCCCATTTCTAATTTATTATATTTCATCTGAATTGTCTTTGTTTAAAACTAGAGATAAGTGTTTCTGGCTATTCTATAACAACATAGAACTTGATCATGGTACACAATTTTTCATGTCTGAATTATTCTCTGTAGGAATCTGCTTTCTCTGTTCGCAGTAGAAGACTAAATGTTTATTTAATCACTTGTATGGGTACTATATAGTCCACAATGAGCTTATTCTTCCTTGTTCTCTTGAAAAAAAAAGTCAAAATTATACACATATACATATAGGTGATACATCTACAAACCAGAATCCAGAGATTTCAGAAGTTTTTGATTGTTATTCCCTTGTCATAGAATCAGTTCCCCATCTTCGTCCTCAGTGTGATCAGCTCTGAATTTAGACTGAGCCCTGATCTGGACTGTGTTCAACTGGATCTTGAAAATCTCCTAGGACAGATTCCAGAACCTCACGGGGATACTTGCTCTGATGCTGATATCTTCAGTTATGTTGTTTTTCCTTTCACATAGAACTTCCTCTGTTTCACTGTGTAACCACCGCCTCTCGGCCTCTCACAGCGCGTTTCAGTGAAAAGCCTCACGCTTCTCCGTAACCTTAAGATCTCTAGCAAATTAACTGATGTTTTTACTAGTAAAACTTCAATTCACTTAGTTATTATTTGCAAGCCAAGATTTTTTTTTTTTCTGAAGTTCAGGAGAGGGAAAAGTACCTGGTTTATGGACTAAACCATCCTTTGACTTCTTCAGTCAAATAACTTGCTGATTTTCGGTAATGGGGATTGAGGCTGGGATGAGAGGTTCTCTTTCCTGTCTATTCCTAGCTTCTTGTGGATTGTTAAAATATCATTTGTAGCATATTAAGCAGTAGTTGGTCAATAGGTTATGCACTGAAACACGTCACCAGGTTGCTACAGTGCAGATTATTCTTGGTCATCAGAGAGAACACAGATTTCAGAGTTCCTTGTCAAAAACCCCCACACGGTTAATGAACCATGTTTCAATTTTCATGGCCTTCACTGCATTAATACCAGCTAATGGGTTGCAGGAAATTGGAGTCAGGTTATTTCTTTAGCCAAACCTGATCCTCATTCAATATAGTTGCTGCTGGTTTACCAGTAAGGTCAGATGGACACTTTCTGAAATGTCCTTATTATATCAGCATCCACTGGGGCAATTTTGTTGAATTATATTTTGCTTTTCCTAGTTTGTTTGTTTGTTTGTTTGTGGTTTTTTGTTTTGACTGGGGATTTGTTTGGTTTTGTTTGGGGTTTTTTTTGTGGGTTTTTGGGGTTTTTTTGGTATGTTTTTAAAATTATTACTAAACCTCCACCTACACATATGAAGGAGATATATGAGTATGAACATAGTAGTGATAAGTTATTGCAATCTGATGTAATAAACATTAGGCAAAGCCAAATTCATAATCTTTGTGTGTTATTCTAGTCTTCCTATTGAGCCCATTAAATTAAATATTAATATTTAAGAGTTTTAGAGAAAACACTTCATTATAGATTCTACAGATTGATAGCTAGTTACCATTAAATAGGTAGTCTTTGGTCTAAAACTTTTTCCTCTTTATAGAAAAAAAAAAAAAGGAAGGTGAGTAATTTCATCTTTAGTTAAATTGTAAACTTCTTCACTTTCCAATCTAGAGATATCAGAAGTCACTTTGAAATGTTGTCCAAGGTGTGTGAACCATGCTCTCAGGGAAGTGGTGACATTCTTGGGACTGTCCTGTGCACGGCCAGTAGCTGGGCTCAATGGTCTTTCTGGGTTCTTTCCTACTCAGGATATTCTAAATTCTATGGTTTCCTGCATGAGGATTTTCAGCTCATATGCATGAGAAGATAAGCCTTTCAGGACCATATAATGCTGACCCAAGTTTTATCTGGTTAAAGCCACTGTGTTGCACTTTTTGCATAACGTGAGTTAGTGTGTTCATAAAAACTCAGCCATCTCCTGTTTCATCTTTTTGATGAGTTGGCAGTTAAAAGGCTTGAAATTAGGTGTGGCAGATGCAAAATAAGTTCTTATCATTAAATTGAGAAAGAAAATTAACTGCCAAGATTTTTGTGCTTACAGATAAAAAGAAGTAGAATATTCTTGTGAAAGAAGAGATAGAGGCCTCATATGAACATTTGTAATTGTAGAGCAAGGAACATCTCTTGCTTGAAGGCTATTTTGTTAACCCAGTAGGCATTTCTAGAATTATTTTATGATAAATAGTTATATCTAGCAACCACTGCTAAGATTTTTCAAAGATATATAGTTGTTTATCTCCTTTCTTTAAGCACTCATCTATCATTTGAGTGTCATTGATAGCCTCAAAACAACTCAGCTGAATCTAATCTTTCAAGCATTTACACTCTTATTGGTGGATATATGCAAAGTCATTATACTGTTGCTGCCTTCCTATACCCTTAAGCTCTGGTGTTAGACAAAATCCCAAAACTGTGAAGAAGAATTCTCAAAATTAGTGTGATCTTCTAAGAGATCTATATGGGTTTCTCTTTTGCCAGCATAGACAAATGACAAAAGAATTTAGCTGTAAACACAAACTGGGATTCAAGTGGTTTTATTTTTTGAAATTCTGACTCCCACAAACCCCAGCAGTGCCTAAACCACCAAGTGTTAACAAGTGACTGTCTTGGAAGTAAAATTAATAAAAATCTGCTGTGCTGGGATACAGGATTCCCCATCCTTGACTGCTGTAATCACAGGCAAATTGTAGTTTCTCTTCCCAGGACTGGGTCAGTAATATGTGCTCAAAAACGGTGAGATGGAGTAAAGAGAATTTCCAGAGAACAAGGGTTCTGCTAGCCCAGCTGAGAATCTAGCACTAGGACACTGATTTCTGCTTTCTCAGTCTTGTCTTTTCTCTTTACTTCAAAGGGTTTGTATTATTACCAAAGAGACACAGCACCCAGTGTACAGTCCTTCATAATTTCCTCAGATTAGCTTGGAACTTCATGGTTAGCACAACCTTCCATGGCAGATCTTTAGGAAAGTAAAATATTAAATACTTGTATGTAGGATTTTACTTTCAAAAAAAGTGTCAATGGGAGTTTTCCCTTTAATATGTTTCCTTTTATCTATTGATAATTCCTGAAAAATGCTTTCTGTGCCCCATTTATGAAAGAATTTCCTTATCGTAGAAGGGTTTTGGTTGGAAGGGATTTTAGAGGACATCTAGTAAATCCTACTTATGACAGGATTTCTGTCAGAAACAGCTGGAAAATCTGCCCTACAAAGGGTTTGGTTGCAAAATAGATGCCTAATTTTTCTGTCTGAACTTACAGACTGTGGAATAAACCAAGTTTTTATTTGCTGATATAAATTTTGAAGGAAGCACCTCATACACTGAGTTTTCTAAAAAAAAAAAGTTAATAAAAGGGGAGTCATATTTGGAACAAGAATAAAAGAACAGAAGTTTTTTCTGAGAAGAGAAAATATGAAAAGGATAAGGAAAGCAGCCATCTTTGCTTGATGTACTTCTACATGTGGCATAAACCAGAAGCAAACATAATATCTCCTGTGCCATTCTTCTTTGGTTTTATTTTGTATCTCTCTTTTTAATTTTAGTTTTCTAGAACAATTTTTCTAAAAATTAACTTTTATGTGTTAATTAAATTACATTTTTTTCTATTGTGACATATAAAGTGTAATTTCCAAATCCAACATTGGATTCCTTATTTTACAGGCATGACAGATGTTCAGCTTCTCATCAGGCTTAGCAGTAGAACTCTTTTTCAGTTAAATAAGTCTCTTTAAGCTATTTTTTTAAAGAACATGTTGTTAAAGAAAGTTCCAGCAGATCTGAGTATTTTTTTGGTAGTTGAAGTGTTCCTCATATAAAGACAGTGCTTATGTTTGCGCTTAAAGGATATAATTTTGTGTTAAATGAATACCTGCTTGAGGATTACCCTTCCATATTGTTTTCTGAATAAGATAATTTTCTAGAATGGGAATTTGTCCTTTTAAGTAGTAGAAATTGGCCAAACAAATAATCAGTGTACATGCTGAAATTATTAATGTTGAATGCACTTTAAAATGAAAAATACAGCTCTAAAGTGTGCAAGTATTAAAGCTAAACTCTGAATTATAACTTGCTGATTTCAAACAAAGCAGAGAGTTAGCACCTGAAGATAACAGATTATTAATCTTGGTATTAAAAAAAATAATAAATCTGCCAGTCAGAAAGATCAATATAGAAGATCCCAATCAGATCAAAATAGCATTCACTTGCTAAGCATTGCTGTTCTAGCACCCAGCAAAACCTCAGTCCTTATGAGCTTCTCTTTATTAATCATGCTGCATTATCTGGCCATCTGCTCTATCTGCCAGAAGAGCAGCATTCCTTTGGTGGTCATTATTAACAGATTTCATGCTTTGTAGTTTATTTGGGCTGCCTGCTGTCATCTACAAGTCTTTCTTTCTGAAAAGAAAAGGGGAGGAAACAAAAATGGGTGGAAATCCCAACAATCAATTAGCCAAGGAAGATTAGCCCATATGACTAAATGATGCCATGTGAGTTATCGAAGAACTATTTTTTTTCCCTGTTGCTTTACAGTCAACAATTTAAAACTATTTATCTTAACAGAAAGACTGCCTTCAGTTCATAACCAGTGACAGAAAAAAGCCCAGTGTTAAATAAGCTTAAGTATTTAAGTTAAAGAAAATTGTATGTCTTCCTTACTTGCTCTTTCTCCAGCACCTATTCCCAAGGAATCTTCATAACATGTATATTCCACATGTGCTTCGCCATTTCTGTATAAACACCATGCACAGAACTTTTCAGCTCTGCTGGGTGTTTTCTGGACACCAGTAAATCAGTGTGTGTGCATATGACTTGCAATTCCTCTTTGAAAGTTTTTTTTCTCTCATCAAAGGATGAAACTAAGCTGAGTATATGAACAGTCCATACCAGTCTTCAGGGCAATTACTTTGACTGCTGTGAAAGTTAAGTGTGAAGGAATTTAGCTTTTTGATTTCAGGCACTGTTACAAGTTCCTCTAAACCACAACTAAAGTACAAATATAATAATCAGAACAGCTCTCTGGCTTTTGTATTTGTTATGTTATTTCACTGCCATTTTCTTGATTTTGGGGAAAAAAATTGCCAGTAAATAGCCATGAGTGTTTGAAACATTAACTCGCATAGTGTCTGTCATTTTTCTAACGTAGTTTCCGAGCCCAGTGTAGGCTAAGAAACTTGGATGTGATCTGTGCAGGAAAAGAATCCTTCATGGCATTCATACAGCTGTGCTGTAGTTTCAACAGACAGGGGTTTGTACTTGCCAGCTGGATAGCTAGCAGACAGATTTTGAGGGCAGACCACCCAGCATGGTTAAGTAGATAGAGGAAACAGAATAATTTACTAATCCTCTTTTACAACTCAGCTGTTTTGTTCTCATCCTTTGGGGGTGTAAAAAAAATAAAAAGAAGTTTTACAGATTAATTATTTTAAAATGGTGTGCATTAAAGTTTGGATAAACAAACCGTGATACCTCAGCACTTCCTAATGCTTCTGCAGCACCTTGAGATGTACATGCAGAATTTATGCTGTGCATGACAAATGCAGATGAAATATTTATTTCATCTTTGTCTGAGTTGGCAACATAATTTCTCCTCTGATCACTAATATATCAGACTCTTCCCTGATAAAATACATTTGTAGTGCTAGTCCTCAAGACATTACTAGTATAAACAAAAAAACTAGGTCATTTAATTTGATCTGATTACATTAGTTATTAAGCTTATTTAATTTACTACTAGAAATTGTTTTGAAGCAGGAGATGGGCTTGGATTAGCCTTCAGATAAATGACATCCAAATCTGGCTCACTGAATTTGCCAAATTCTTTCTTCATGCTAAAGTTATTATGAAATGCCAAAGTAATAATATTTATGAGCAGCTCTGTACTTGCATGTGGGAAGGGAACATCTCAGATTATGATTCCCATCCCCATGTCTATTTTTACTTGTGTATCCCACAGTTGTTGGATAAAAATACTAAGATAACATGGAACAAGATTGCCTTTCACTTCCATTCTTGCCTCTGTGATAGTCAGATGTTTCAGTGACTCATATGGAACCATGTTTTGTGTGTTTGCTCTTTCTCTTGCCCAAATAGATTGACCTCCTATAAGCAATGTCCAAACTTTAGCAAGAGACAAAGGTTCTAGAGGTAGACTAGACATAGTGTTTGTGTGTCATCACTGGGGAATGAGGACAGGGTGTTTAAAGCTCTCTGACTAAGAACTGGATCTTTCTCACACATCCTGGAGTGAATGCTTCCCTTCTCCTCGTAGGCGGAACGTCTGATTTCCAGAAACTGATAGGGTGCAGCCAGACACTTAGCTCATGCATACCTCGTCCTGTCAAAACCAATGCAGTTCTGAGTGTGCCTGGAGGTGTGCTTCAAAACTTTCATGATAAAATACAAAGTGTCTCAAAAGACCAAACAGTTTTTGCTCTCACAGTTCTGGACTTTGGGTATATCTATGTATGAATCTACTTTGTGCAAGAGCATTCTTTAAACTGCTGACTGCAAAGACTTAAAGAGCTTTGCTATTGCAGAGCAGTGTTGCAGCATGAGGATTGAATTCCTTTCAAGTGAACCTAGACAAAATATATGTTGCATAAAAAGCATAACATTTCCCAACGGATAGTAGGTATTTAATTCATAGGACCAACATACCTGAAAATGGAATTCCCCAAATCTGTCATTTTAGTGTTCTGATCAGTTATGATTTATGCTTTTGCATGGCAGTGTGTTAAAATTTTGGCTGTACTTGTTTTGATACTGGTCTGGCCCACAGTTTCATGACTTTCATTTCTGTGGGTTTCTTTACCTGGATTTTGATTAAATATAGTTAATAAAAGTCTCCATGATTTCAGCATCATATGAATATCAGCTGACCTGGATGACTGACTAATTTACTTACAAAAATTCAGTATTTTTAAGCCAGGTGTGTAGAAAATACAGCAATATATGAAGTGACATTTTGTTGTTATGATTCCAGTCACTTTAGTGCACATAAATAAATGCAGGTTTTGAGTGTAATTTGTTAGTCATATATAGAATTAAGTGATCCTGTTTCTTTTATAATTGAATGACTTTATATATTTGGCTGCAAATCATACTGGGCTTTTGTTTCATGGTATAAATTTCTTCTGATATTATGTATTTTCCAATACTTTTCTTTTTACATAATAGTCCTTTCTGAGTATTTTTTCTTTCTTTTACATTTTCATGCTAAATCCTATTTTTCAGTTTTCTCTCCTCATGACTAGTTGTTTCCTAATTCCTATAGGTTTTTTTTTTCCCCCAAGTTTCTCTATAAGAGATTATAATTATTTAGCTCTATAAAATAAATAGATCTAATCCGGTCAATTGACAATTTGCTTAAAATATTTTAGCTAAGAATAGTTTGTAAAATGAAAAATCATAATCCCTCTGTATCTGTGTAAAAAAATGGAACACAGATTTTTTTTTTTTATATGTTAAAAAAACTGCATCCTCTTGTGCCAACAAAGATAGGGTCCCCAACAAAGATTAGTGAATTGAAACAAAAAACTTAGAGTTTGTATTTTGGCTGCATTGTGAAGTCTACACTGTGTGTATCTGTCTGCTGCCTATTCTTATTTTCATTTTGGGAATAAAAATATTGCTTAAAAATGTAGCTAAACCAAAAGCAAAATTTAACCAATATCTATTTGACACTATAATAGTTCTTCCTAATACAGATTTAGGAAATTATTGTAAATGTTGGCAATTAGAAGATAACTCCCTACAACTACAACAAACAACAAATACCTGAATTTCAGAAGACTAACCTTATCAACCCATTCCTTGTCTAGTAATGGATTCCTTGTGGTGAACACCAGAGTGTCCAATCTACTTTACGTGCTTAGTTTTTAATGCTGCTTGCACTTGACAGCAGGCCTGATCACAGATTAACACAATGATGTCAAATCAAAGGACACTGAAATTTTAAGAATCACCTGTACCTTGCCTTTGAGCAGCACAAGGAAACTCAATGACACTTACTCCGAATGAAAAAGTGACTTGGAGCTTAGTCACTCTCCTTCCCGAAAGGAAAGATTCAGGCAGTAATGGAGAATTACATGCTAGCTTCTCATCTAGCTTCCTTAATCTTTTGCTTTTCATTTAGATCAAGATATTTTGTATATTCTATTACCTGTGATGTGTAGTCCTTCATTAGAAAAGAGAACAGCTGCCAGTCACATACCAAGAGTTGACTCTACATCTGCCCACTCTTCAAGTACACTGTGGCAGCAGGTAAAAGAGGTAAAAGGAATTTTATGAACAATAAGGGTATTTAAACCCATCAATGCAACAAATTTCACTCAACTGTGAAGTGACATGAATATGTTGTGAAAAGAGCTAGTAACATATGCTGGCTTAATGAATTGTCAGCAGTATTTAAATTATGAAACCTTTTTCTTCTTTTATAACAAATTAACTGAAGAAAGATCAGTGGAATAAATAAATAAAAATGGATAAATAATGAGATGATTTTGCAAGATTAAAATTGGGGTGTGTCACCATTTTATCTGACTGTAGGGTACGATATGCCTGTTTCTGACCAGATCATAAGAGCAATGAGGTCATAGTGGTATGAATTTGGATGGAAAGAGCCAATCAATATACAGTAAAACAGAGTCTTGGATTTGGGCTTCTAGTCTCTGTATTATGAAGGGTGATAAACACGGCCTAGAATTTAGCTCTGAATCTTCTATTTAACATTTTGTTTGTACTGGTGCCTTAGTGCTACAAGCTTGTGCTTAGAATATTCACTGAATAAAGCTACACATAAATATGAGAACGATTTTATGATCAAGTGTCAATATGTTTTGGGTGTAGTTTAAACTTAGCTTCAGTAGAAGAGTAATCATTGAATGGTAGGCAGTGCTGTGAGTCACTGTGAACCCGCAGACTGTAGATGCCACCAATCTGTGAACAGTGTAGCAAAGCCAGATGGAAAAAAAATAGTTGACTCATCTTTTTTAATCTCTACCACATGGCAAAATACACAATTGATTGTATTAAACTCATAAGTGTTACAAGTTTCAGTACTGGAAAATGAATTGATGAAATTGAAAACAATATGAGTTTGCCGATCTGAATTCTGGCGAAAGATCTAATAGTAGCAAAGGCTCACCTTCATAAGTCAAACCACAAGTCTTTGTCACTCTGAAATATTTACACAATCTACTTATGAGACCACAGAGCAGTAAGTAAAGATGCTGTATTTTAGCAACTGAATGATGCAACCACCATATATGCCTTTGCACTAATGTCTCTTCATATAAATTGCATGATATTATGGTGTATGTTAGGTTATTTCCATCACATAAGATGGTTGTTAAACTGTCTTGAACTCACATGGAAGCATTATGATGCAAAAATATTTTTCCAGTTCATCCCTAGGCTGCATGTCTGGCAGGGGGCTGCCCAGGCCTAGGTGCAACATCTTGCACTTGATCTTGTTAAACCTTATGAGATTCCCAGGCGCCCACTTCCCAAGCTTGTCCAGATCCCTCTGTTTGGCATCCTGTCCTTCAGGTGTGGCAACCACACCATTCAAGTTGATGTCACCTACAAATCTGCTGAGGGAGCACTCATTTCTCTCCTGCATGTGATTATTAATAAAGGTAGTAAAGAACGTTTGTCCCAAAGTGGACCCCTGAAGGACACCACTTGTCACCAATGTCCATTGGCACTTTGAACCATTGACCACTTCCCTCTGGATGTGACCATCCAACAAATTCCTTATCCATCTACCAGTTGAATCCAACTCCCTGAAATTCAGAGAGAAGGATATTGTGAGGCAACAATGTCAAAGGCTTTACAGAAGTCCACATCAGTAGCTCTTCCTTTGTCCAATAATGAAGTCCCTCCACCATAGAAAGCCACTGGTTTGGTTAGGGAGGATTTGACCTTGGTGAAGTTATGCTGGATGTCTCAAATTGCCTCCCTGTCCTCCTTGGGCCTTAGTATAGCTTGTTAGGAGAGTCTGCTCCATGATATTCCCAAGAGCAGAGATGAGGCTGACAGGTTGGCAGATCCCTGAGTCCTGCTTTCTATCTTTTTTGAAGATGTTTCCTTTTCCCCAGTCACCTGAAGCTTCAGCTGACTGTCATGACTTTTCAAATATCTTGAAGAGTGACTTGGCAGCTACATCAGCCAATTCCCTGAGGACTCTGAGGTCCATCTTATCAGGTCCCATAGACTTGTGCACATTCAGGTTCCTCAGGTGGTCAATGCACCCAATCTTTTCTTACAGTGGAAAGCATTTTGCTGCCCCAGTCCCATCCTGCTGTCCAGCCACTTGAGAGGTGTGGGAAGGGAGACTGCTATTGAAGACTGAGGCAAGAAAGTTGTTAAGTATAGCTATAGAAACCCTTCTGCTTATTCTCTGTGTCCCTTGCTAGGTTCAGTTCCAGCTTTGCCTTGGCCTTCTCATGTCATCCCTACTCAACCAAACTGCTTCTCCATTCTCTTCCCAGGTTACCTGTCCTTGCTCCCACTGCTGTGTATTGTCTTATTTCCCTTTAACCTGACCAGCAGGTCCCTACTCACCCGTACTGCTCTCTTGCCTTTCTTGATTGTTTTCTTTCTCCCGAGGATTGCCAACTCTTGCACTCTACAGATTTCCTTAAAGATCTGCCAGTTTTATTTCACTCCCTTGCTCCTGAGGGGGGTCTCCCAAGGGATGCTGTTGACTGTCTCCTTAAAGGTTTGAATATTTCTTTTCATAAATTCCAGGGGCCTAACTTTACTCTTTGCCGCATCCATATCCCTCAGGACTGCAAACTCCACCAGTGCATGATCAGTGCATTCCAGGCTGCCTCTCATCTTGACATCTCCACTTAGCTTGCTTAATCATGACATTAGACCCTGTATGGCCTCTCCCCTGGTAGGGCTGTCTATTACCTGGCTCAAGAAGTTATCCTCCATGCGCTGCAGCACTGCCCTGCACTGCCTGCAGCTCGCTGTGCTACTCTCCCGGCAGATGTTGGGGAGGCTGAAGTGTCCCAGCAGGGCACAAACCTGTGAGCACGATGCCTCCTGAAGCAGGAGCAAGGCAGCTTCATCAATAGGCTCCCCTGCATTAGGTGGTCTTCACTAGACATCAGCTATGGGGTTCTTTTTGTTACCTTAATCTCTGACTTCTACCCACAGGCTTTTTTTCCTGCTCATGGCTCTTTTTTAGAGACAGCTCTTTGGACTCAATCCAGCTCTTATTGTAGAAGACAACCCTTACATCTCTCCTTCCTGCCTTGTCTCCTCTGAACAGGCTGGAGCCATTGGTGGTTGCACTCCAGAAATGGAATTTGTCCCACCAAATCTTAGATTCAACCCCACTAATCTTAGTCCAAAAGTTAAAAAATGATGCAAAATACTGCTGATTATTTTCATCTCCCATTATTTTTTTTTCCAGTGGCCATTTCCATAGAATTGGCATGAAGATCATTAAGTAAAAATGCAAAAAAACCAAAAAATTGTGTGCTTCAGGCATTTTAAAATAATGCAAGACTGGTTTAATTTCATTACCAAATGGTAATGGTGTGAAAAATGTGACAAGGGTTTTTAGAAGAAAGAGATTCTATTTTTATTTTCAATCCTCTTAAAAAAAGAATAGTGAAGGAGTTTTACCTATATTTTTTGTTTCATTTTTAATCTAGATTGCATGATTAGTAATACTAGTAGTTTGTATTTTTTCTTTCCAAAATATGCACTAATGGATACAGCAGACAGCAAAACTGAGGTCTCAAATAACTGTTTTTCGAAAAATCTAACCCCATAGATATGGCTAAAGATAAACCTAGTTTTATTTCTATTAATTTATTTTTATTGAGAGTAAAAAGGTGTAATAGATCTCAGTCACAAAGCTACTGAAATCTTTGAAATGTTTAGAAAATATCTTTCTCATTCTTCATACAGAAAAATTAATAGGTTGGTAATTTTTATGCTACATGTTTATAATTTTATTTATTTATTTTTATTGTGCTATTGCACAAACTTCACAACCTGCAGTAGTTTAATGTGACTATTTTGATTTTATTAGGCCACATATATTTATAAAGCAGCAGTAATCAGTATGCATTCTATGTGGAACTGCAACAAAATTGACATTTTGAAATATGCAATTTCATATCCAAAAGTGTTACTGGGTATGCTTTAGCCAGAATAACATCCTGAAACCAATTACTGTGACTTCATTTATCAAATATAGCATAGTTGCATTTGTCTGTAGATATACAGCATTACAGAGTTGTGCTATACTGCTAATGTAATGAAACTGTTCCTTCTTGTGATTTAAAAGAATCATAGATGTTTTCCATGTTGAGGAAGCTTCTGAGAGCTGTAACACATACCAAATATTATTAAGACAATGAAAGGCAAAAACCCCTATACATAATGTAAATATATTCTGGCACACAGTTTTTTTTTTTTTTTAATATTTTTCTTATGAGAAAAGTTAAATGTTATATAATAGGGTAGATTTAAGCAGTCATGGTAAAGTTATAAATACATAAAGATTTATATGTTTGATAATAAAGATCATTCATAAGACAGAAAAGCAATAACATTCCGTAAGGTATTTCATAATGAAACAGATAATTATTTTTTTTCAGATAGCTCTTCTATGAAGTCCTTGAGTTACACAAAAAAAGGACAATGCAAAACTCTGCCAAAGTAATCACAGTCTGTCACAGAATATCTTTAGTTGGAGGGCACCCATAAGGATCATTGCGTTCTAGTCCCTAACAGCAGAGTGAGTGACAAAAGCTGATGCTTCCACGAGCCACGGCGTGGCCCCTTCTCTGGGCAGCCGTTCCAGGGCCCACCTGCTCTGTGTGGAGAACCTGTTACTAACCTGACCTTCCCCGATGCAGCTTCATTCCATTTCCTTGTGCACCGATGCTGGGCGCTGGGAGATCAGTGTCATCCTCTCCTCGAGCCCTCTTGGCGAGGCTTCAGACAGTGATGAGGTCACCCCTCAGCGTATCCTTAGAAAATCTGGATGAAATTTTGCCAAATAGTGCTTTCACAGTCTGCAAAGTTCCTGGAGTTTAATTATTTCTTCTTTTTCATACAGATATTGCCCCAAAATCTAGTCATTAAAAAAGTTCTGTAAAGAATCTGATGCATCCTTTCCATTTTGGTATTCAGAAATATGAAGGGCGGAGACCTATGTGTCACCCAAAGCCCTCATACCTCTCTACTGTGTGGATTATTGCATTGAAAATTACTAGTTGATTTTAAACAAGTGTTATATGTTATTTCTCAAAGAATAAGATAAAAGACTTAAAATAAATTTTTTATGAAAATTTATTTCATACCACTCAGCATATAGAACTTACTACACTGCAGCACACACATTTAAGAGAAGCCTCTAATTTTCATATTTTCAATTACTGGTAAGGTTATGCTTTTTCCCTGTTTAATTTTTTTGTTTGAGTTTGATGTCTTTTGTTTTTGTTGTCTTTGTTGTTTATTTTTATTTTTAATTTTTCTTGTTTTCTTTTTTTTTTTTTTTTTTTAATTCCTTTTTTACCTGTTTAAGAATTTTGTGGTATGTTTTTAGATCTCTTAGGCATTCCCAAAAACTCATTTAGTTAGTGAGCTTTCTGAGAATTAAAAAAACCTGTGAAGTGAAGCTTGAGCTCCCAAATGAGAAAAATGGGCTGCCCCCAGATTGAAAGCCCTTAAAACAAGAAACTATTTAATATTATTTTATTTTCTATGAATAAAATTATAAAGCTGGAGATCACAAAATGTTTTTAGGAACGAAATTGCTATAAAGAGGTTAGTCATTTTAAAAGAGCTTCCTATAGAAAAAGCCGAACAATTGCTAAAAGAAGCATTTAACAAAACAACCAAAACCCTGACTCATAAATCAAATTCTGTGCACACCACTGTACAATTAAAATAAAAACATAAACAGCAGTGAAATTTTTTGAACGATATATATGTATAACAGATTACTTCTGACACTCAATATATATAGACTGTCACTTTTCTAACTGTTCAGGTCTAACTCTTTAAAAAAACCACTTTAGTCAGAATTAAGTTGAAACAAAGTTCAGACAGAAAAGGAAACCTAATATTTTCCATATGCACTGTCATATTCCATCCCTTTTTCTAATATTCATGTTCCATTAACATTTAGTATTGGATGAATCTAGGCTTGAAGATACAAAAGATAAAAACAAACTAAAGTATTTCTCACTTGTTTTGATATTTGCTATCCGTGCAGTATTTGCTCAACCAAAGCCATTTTGTTTTATGACAAGAAAGAATTTGTAAATTCTGAGGCAAATAATCAAAATCTTAATTTCTTGTAATATTGGATATAGAGCTGCCACGGAAGCATACTACGTTGGCAAGACGGAGATTTGCAACACTAAAAACTAGTACAGCTTTGATAATTTCAGTGCTAGAACTTAGTGTTGGAAAATCCTACCCTCGGCATTGAGAGTCAAAGATATCAAATGAAACTGGGAATGGAAGACCTCAGTTTACCTGCAGGCTATCTACAGCAATGGTAGTGTTAATGCATGTTTTTCTCTGTTACCCCTGAAGTAGCTCAGTCAAATCACTGTCTTTCCCTGAAAATGTTTTGCAGAAAGATAAATGTGTTCCATGAAATAAATCATTGCTCTTTATGTCTTTGTACAATAAAGTGAGTTATATTAGACAGTTCTTATTATTTTACTATTTTAAATGAACATAAAGCACTTTGAGTAAACTGGTAAATTCTGATTAACCTGAAACAGATTTTCTAATATTTGGTAGACACAATTTTTTCAAATGGCTTTCTATACCTATATTTAATAAAATTCAGCATTATTTGGACAAAGATAACACAGGAAAATCAAGAAATTGCAGTTAAAAGATGGCTAACACATTAGAAATGCCAATCTATAAATTCTTCATATTTCTCAAATGCAGAAAGCCAAAGATATCTGGCAGTAACCAGCAAATTAGTAGCCATCTAATAGGGTAGCTCATTTTTCTCCATGTTTAGGAATATTCATTTATTAGAATGTTTAATTAGAAATGGGCCAATTTCTTATTTATATGATAAGCATTAACTATAGCTGTAATACCTACCACCTGTAGTGTGCCTGCAGCAGTGCATGTTGTCTGTTTTATATGCAAATATTGTACGTCTGTAGTGTGTCTGCAAGTTTCTGTAATATACCTGTAAGTGTATGTTCTAACTAACCTTCCACAGGTGCTGCAACCAGCCTCAGCAACTCTTCAGATTTTATCATGAATCTCATAATATTTGGTGTGTGTTTGTTTCTCTTAGGTTGAATTTTCAGTCCAGTCTCATAATTATTGGTAGAGAACATATATACTTACTCCAATTTCTTTTGAATTTGTCTTCCATTACTTTCACTTGGGCTGGTCTTCAAGATAAGTGGTATTTCACTGTGCTTTCTGCATTAGAACTGAGGTTGCCCTGCCCCTGCCCTAACACGAGCATCATATTCTGTTGTTCTCAGACCCATCTTTATTAAGATCATTAAATATTCAGGGAAAAAGACTGGAAACTGAAACTTTCACTCTGAAGGTGAGTGCTTTAGATATTTGAGTAAAAAAAAAGTTAACACCCTTCCACTCTACTAACCTACAGAATAATTTGTCATTATAAAGAACGATGGAAAGGCAGAGACATTATTAAAGCTCTCTCACTCCTGTGATTGCTGGACCATTAAGCAAAGACCATCCCTTCAAAAAGGGCTTTCCCCACTGAGCACCTAAGGTATCCAAGCAAGAACTGCTCCAATGAGCCTCCCTCTGAAGACAGGCTGAGAGAGTTAGGGTTGTTCAGACTGGAGAAAAGAAGGCTTCAAGTAGACAAAAAGCTCCTCCCTAAAGGGGGAGCTTTTATAAGAGCCTGTAGTGATAGGATGAGGGGGAATGGCTTTAAACTGAAAGACAGTAGGTTTTGATTAGCTGTTAGGGAGAAATGCTTTACTGTGAGGGTTGTGAGGAACTGGAAGAGCTTGCCCAGAGAAACAGAGGATGCCCCATCCTTGGAAGAATTAAAGGGCAGGCGGGATGGACTTTGGGCACCCTGGTCTAGTGAGACGTGTTTCTGTCTCTGGCAGGGCGATTAGAGCTAGATGATCTTTAAGGTCCCTTCCAACCCAAACTATTCCACATGATTCTATGTGCACACCCTGAATGCAACTTGAATTTGGTGTTAAACACCAATGCTTGACTGACACTTGCTTCTGGCTTGCTTTGCAAGTGACTTCTCAATTCTGTGTCCTCCTCAAATAGCCCTCATATTCTTAACTCTGTACACACAGTACAGGGTAACATAGCACTGCTCCCATTTACAGAAGCAGATTAAGTTAACCCATTTTCTGCAGGTCCTTGATGGCCTTTAAAAGGAAGAAATCATTTAAGAAAAGGAAGTTCTTTTATGACTGGCTGATCTTATGAAGATGGTCTCTGGTGCAGCCTGTAGGCTTCTTTGGTGTCAAATGTAACTGAATCATACTGCAGTTTTGCTTAAGAAGAGTTCTTTGGTCTCTCTCATTCTGTTTTGGGAACATATAATCTGTGGGAAAACTGCCACATTGTAAGATTAGATGTAGATTAACCTCAGATTCATTAAACATTAGATTTTACAGAGTGAATACATAAAAACAAGCTCTTCAAGAAATGTTTTCAGCTATTTTTCTGTGTATCGCAACATGCCGTGTATATATGCATAGCATGATATAAAATTAATTAAGGAATATGCAAAGCATATTCCTTAATTAATTTTAACACCTTTATATGTAAACATTTAGCCAGGAATGTAACATCATCAGTGAGTAATGGAAAATAGACCTTATTTAGACATTTGAGTATTTTATTCTTTGCCCCAATCTGGCAAGACAAGAGGAGTAAGGTAGCATCTTTAAACTACAAAGAAATCTGAATTAGCAATACACTGAAATATATTCTAGATATTTAAAAAAAATAAGTGATGAGAAATGGCATATGAGTACAAACTTGGTTTATATAAGAAATTTAAGTGAATCAGTAAAATATTTTAAAATGTTTGCCTTTGAACTTTTTTGAGACTCAATCTTAATGACAAATCAAATGTATTTCAAATTTCTAGATAAAAGTAACAGTAAAGTTTTGTGATCCCTCCACCAAATTTTATTTTACTCTTCTATTTGATTTTACTGTTCTGTGGATTTAATAATTTGAAAACAAAAAGTAGGACATCCCTTGAGAGCAGTATAAGGAGGTTCACAGATATACTAATGAGATGTGACAACAAAGGAGTTATTCTGCAGGTGCCTGGGTTTTATTGCTGAAGTCATTTGTAGGGATCAAAGAAAAGATTCTGAAATGTATCTTTTCTTTAGGGAGCAATGTGAGTCTCAGAAATATTACAGCCCTTCTTGCAGAAACATCTGTATTTTCTTTTTTCTATTTTTTTTTAAAGAACATATGAAATCTCAGATTAGATATCATGTATATAGTATTATGATTACATGTGCAGTCACAAGAGGTGTTTGTAGTCATAGCTATGGTAGTCATGTTAAGAGCAGAAAGTGTTATTTGAATATATTGAAGGTGGCTATATTGACAAAAACTTATTGTGATTTTAATAGTCTGACACAACATATAATTTTCATGACATACCATCTTTCCTCTGGTTGTGTTTTCCTGGTGCTCTGAAATACCATCTCTTTGTGGATATAACAACAACAACAGAAAAATGAACCAATGAAATTTAAACAAACAAGCAAATAAACAAAAACCTATCCAAAACCCCATGCCAAAGAGAAAAACTTAGGTGGTGCTGAATTCCTAGCTTAACTTTTTAAATAAATCAAAAGTTGAGATTTTTTTTTCATATCCATATTCAGTTCTTTTCTATTTTAGTTGGATATTTTCCTAATACAAACATGTCTTCTGATGAAGAATAAGGACTTGCTTTTTTATTTTTTCTGAAGTAGTAAATATTTTTTGTTTGTTTTTAGTGTCTATCTGTGAGGAACTTTACAAACTATTTTTAAAAATTTAAAATATTTTGAATCTACTGAATCTGCATTATTTTAAAGCCAGCTGCTATAGGATGTTCCAGATTTTGAGGCTTAGAATGTACAAGAGAAAATTTTGGAAAATGGAATCTGTATTGACAAAGTAGTTGATACCATAGAAGAGAGCATTTTTGTTATTTTGAGACCATAAGCAATTTCCTATTTAGAAAAATAACAGGAGGTAAATAGAATAAAGAATGAAATGAAAGATGTTAACAGCACATTTTCCCTCCTGTTCATAACTTATAAATTATAAATGCTAACCCATGGGATGTTTGCAGTTACTGGCTATTACATGTGTCAGTATTACAAAGGACATTATTATACAGATGATGGAGTGACAACATGTAACAAAGCTAAATATACTGTAGTTAGTTTGGGACTTGGGAATAGAGTATGGTGATAGAAAAAATGCAATTAGATGTTAGCAGAAAAATTTGTGGCATGCACTTTTTGACTCTCTATCCCTAAAAGCTTAAATTTGTAGAAGTCAGCTTGGTGCCTCTACACTTAAGGAAAATGCAATGCTGTTTATTTTCAAAAAGTTAACATCAGGTTATGTAATAAATACTGACTAAGCTAAAAGCTGGATAAAGAAAGGTATTAAAACCAAAACAAAACCAAAAATTCTTTTGGCTGCTTAGGATCTCCGACCCTGCCATGGGGGGTGAGTGAGCAGCTGTCAGGTGCTTGGTACCAACTGGGGTGACACCCTGACAGATAAGATTTCAGACATGCAATCAATTAAAGAATAATAAATGTCAAGTAACTGAATTATTTCTTTTTTTGGATACAATTTAAGAGAGATGCCCTGAGTGGTCCCACTAATGCAAAGCAAGGTCTTGCTTCACAGAACATATATGAGAGAGCCCAGAGTGCTTTCACAGAAATAAATGAATTATGTGTTTAATGGAACAGCTTCACTTGCACTGTGGAAGCTGAAAAAAATCCAGGACTAAATGCAGATCTTTGTGCTCACTTTTAATGGATCTGAAATGACCAGAACTGAGGTTTAGGCCAAGGGGCGTTAAGTGTTGCAATTTATTTAAAGGTTGAGGAAATGCAGATTGGGCATTACGCTGATGCTGTCTTAATTCAACATTAGGTTTGGGAACGTGTTTGCACTAAATAATAATCAGCTCCCTGGATAATTGTCACTATTCAAAATCTAGGAGCATAGTAAATGCAGACAAATTAAATAATGCACTTATTTAATTCACAGCGCAAAAGACTTAAGGACCAAGTTCAGTGTTTTTGAAGACAAAGGGAAGATGCAGGGGTGAAGGAAGGTTAGTTCCCCAATGGAATCCCCAGGGAATTAACCCTGCAGACATCCTTGTGTCCTAGCACAGTTAGATACAGCAAGATCTGTTTCTTGGCAAGATCTGTCTTTTAAGATACTCTCCTGCAGCCCACTGCACTGCCACAGATACGCACTGAAGTTCTGGATGCAGGTGTTAGGTAACGTAAACTGAACACTTTGCCAAATTAGGTGTTCATCAGGATGAATGGACAAAATACAATCTGAGTTTTAACTGGACCATACCATATCCACAAATAAGTAGAATTACTTCCACCAACTATTTTTTTATCACAAACAGAAAAATATACAGGGACAGTTAGCTAGCTATGATAGAGTAGATAGGCTGCAGGGCAGAACCTTTTCTGTACAAAGGAATGCTAGTGATGTACAACTTGCTGGGGGAAAATTTTTTTTTTTTTCCACCAATGGCATCATGATGTACATGATACAGAGTGATTTGGGGTTTTGTTTGATTACTTGCTTTTTAGAGGGTTCTTTGCTTTTCTACTTTCTTCTTAAACGATGATTCTTCTATGGAACTTACTTTTATGCAAAGAACTTAAGGCAGACTCTGGAATGGATTTCATATCTTAATATACAATAATATACTGAATAAATATTTTACTCCTAATGATAATTAGACAATGGTAATTGAAAGTAAATTTAGGTAGTGATGACAGTTTCTCAATATGTTTTGGAAGGATTTATTAATTTAAATGTATTACATTTCTAGTTAAGATCCTAATGGTATATTGACACATTTTGAACTATACAATTTAAATTTTAATTTTAAAATAATTTTGATGATACTGACTGAGGTGCAGCAAAAGATTCTTTTGGAGAAAAATCATGAACAGAATGCTAGACAACCCTGTACTGTCATTAAAGACATAAATGGCTTAGTAATAAGGTTCATGCTTAATGAATTCCCAGAATTTCAGCACCAAACAATTGAAATAAGAGGTATTAATTTTTATCTACCAATAAAGCATATTTATTAAATATGCACATGATTTTTTTTCCCTGGGAGTTAGTTGATATCAGCACAGTTTTCAAGTTCTATCTAGTAGTATCTACACTACTAAATTCTATCTAGTAGTATCTACACTACTATCTTAGTAGTGTAACTGTAAAGATAGAAATGCCTTTTTTACATGGTCAGTCTCATGCCAAAAAACTCCTCTATAATTCAGTTCTTTTTCCCCCAGATTGGACTTTCTTATGTCCTATTTTCTTCATAAAATAGCTGTAGTCCCAAAAGGGTTAGGTAAATTGTTTGTCTGAGTGTAGTGTTTTTATTTTAATGAATCAATTTTAAATAAAATTAGCTATAACAAGGTGTTCTACAATATTTTTATAGTAGTTTGCTAGATAACTACTAAGATGTAACGAGTAGTCTCAGTTTTGTGAGACTTATAAAATTTATCCAAACCTACATCAAAACTTGCTGCAAGAAAATAGTAGTTTTGTTTTAAGTGCAAAGTGAAACATCAAGAAGTGGCAAGAAACATGAGAAGTGGCAAGAGAGTCAGGATGCTCCATACTGGAGCAAATTCAGAAGTAATTTGGGTTTTTGTAGTTCTTCAATAATTGCGTCCTCTAGCCTGTTGCAATAATTTTGCTTTCTGTCTCGCCCCTGGAAATGTCCGAGCAGGTTGGATGGGGCTTTGAGCAATGGCATCTAAAGGAAGGTGTTCCTGTCCATGGAAGAGGGGTCAGAACTAAACGATCTTTCAGGTCCCATCCAATCCAAACCATTCTATGATTCATAGGCTTCTATTCTAACTTGGTTTGTCTGATTACAGCAAATATACTCTTGGCCCAGTCACAAATGGCTGCTTCTAGGTAGGTGTTGTATGAGCTCTCTTGTTTACTCAGTCAGAGTACATTGAGCTGGATTATTGCAACAGAAATGCCACAAAGAAACCAGACATACAGATAGAGGTCAGGTAGTATTCATTAATTAGGTGTGTTTAATTTCTGTTTTTCTTTTTAACACAACAAAATGCTACCTAGATGTCTAGGACTAGTGCAGTAGAAATATTTTTTTTTTTTGGCTAGGAGGAATTATTTTATTTCCTGTGCATGTGAACAAGGCTTATTTGTAAGCTAAGTACACCCAGAATAGGTTTGGGCTTCATTGTACACTTAGAACACTCTAGATTTAATAAGGTGGTTATAGCTTTATGAATATTTTTAGTATAAAGCTTATATATAAAACTGATATGTCTAGTCTCAGGGTAGAATCATAGAGGAGCTGTATTTTTTGTATTTTGGTTCTGTATTTTTCCCTATGTACCTTCTTACAAGAATAAATTTTTCTTTTTACTAGTAAAGCTACAATTCGGAGCAGTGATAGAATGCATATACAATTTGCCTTTAAAAAGAAAAAATTCTATTAAAAACAGGTTCAACCAGATATACAGAACCGCACTGAGAGGGAAAGGTGGTGTTCTTTTGGGGAAATAACATGAATCATTCTGACTCAGATTTCAGAAGGCACTACAGGAACAGAGAACTGTAGAAGAGGCATCATATTTCAGTGAGATGCCTCTTAAGGTCTGTGAAGTTTCAAGACTGACACACGCTACCTTTAAAGCAGCCAGGTAATTGCAGAGTGATGTAACCAGCTACAAAGGCCTGACCTGCCTGGGCAAATGCCCATCAACACCATGGATACTGTGGGGTTCCCAGGGTGCAGCACACGAACTTGAAAGCTTAGCAGTAAAATAATTAAACTGCCAGCTACAAGGAAGTGAATTGAAAAGGAGATAGGATTTAATAGCCCCATGAGAAATGTAAGAAAGTTGCTAAATCATCCAAGATATTTTAGCAAGCTGGCAGGTTACTTGCCCAAAGGCACAGGGCCATTGCTGTGTAGTAGGCCTGGTACAAGATAAAAGAACTCACAAACATCTTGTCTGCAGGCAGAGTGAAAAGAAGGAGGTTCACTGAACAGTTTAAACCAGGGCTGCAATTGGCTAGATATTTTCTAGTAGATGTCTGTGTAAGCTGTACCAGGAACAGTAAAGGATTTGATCTCCTGAAGAGAGGTGTATAAAACCTTCATATATTTTTTATGATTCATGGTTCACCTTTATAATCTTTACATTTCTTTCTTATATTTGTGTTTTACAATATTTCTGTCATTTCAGACAGATATATTTTTATTTATACATTTCTAGTTTATATCAGTGCAGTGCAAGACAGCATTGCATCAACTCTGACTCAGTGCTGAGAGCACCTGTGAGCATGTTCTGGCCATGGACAGGAGTATAAAGTGAGCAAAATTACCAAAGGAGGTGGATCCATAACCATTGCCTTTCAGATCTTGTATTTTCTATGTACAAAGTTGCTTCAAATTCAGATGCTCAGAAATTAAGGGTAAAATTGAAATACATTCTTACCATACTGATAAGGTGCTGATATCATATCCTTGTCCAAGGAAAAAAAAAGGCAGATAGGATTTGTTTATGCACTTTGACAAACACTGATGTTTCCACACAACATTGTAGCAGGCTGGGTTGTAACATTCTAGGAAGCACATCATTAATTTGATATCAAAATATTTCTAAGCTTATCAGAACTAAAAATCAAATTTTGAACTTTAGTAGAGAGCTTAAAAAATTTGCAAACGAATTGGCCTAATTGTGTACAATGGATCTAGAAGAACCATATCATGATGTCTATTACAGTGATGACTAAAGGTCCCTTTAACGTTTACTTTTATTGTTAAGTTAGAAAGTCATTCTTATTACCTGATAGTTTTCATTCCTTAAACCCCTGTTTCATTATGAAATATCTGTAAGTTATTTAAAATAAAATTTCCCACCAAGATAACACCAAAATAGTTACTATACTGATAAATCAGATTAAAAGAAGCAGGGAATTTTTGTTTCTGGAAGATTTTTTTTAGAGATTAGTGCCATTTTAATGAGAAATTCTGTATAAAAATTATTTCTGACTTTCCTAGAGGTGTAGAATATTGCTTGTGTAGCAACCTTGTCAGCAACATTAACCCAAATTATTATTTTATAGTTGTTCTCACAGTCTATGAAGAAGTTTTCTGTTTATAACTCTGTTCCCTACAGCAATTACATTTTGTGCCTCTATTTATCCCTTTAAACTTAAGCTCCACATGTTCTAAATAGCTCTTGTTGAACTGATTATTACATTTATATGCAAAATTAAATTCCTTCACTAAAAAATAATTTGATCTTAGGTGAAAACCTGAACACTTTCATATTTCTTTCCTGATTAATGGAATAAATGTAGTGTTATCAGATGGCCTTTGATTGCACCCATGTGCCAACAATTTCATAACACATCACAAAGAGAACAAAATCTATTGGTGTGAAGTAAAGATAGGTGTGAGGAAATATGCTCTTGCTCATATTAAAGAATACTTTAAGCTTTTCTTTCAGTTTTATATACTATCATCCAGAAAACTTGGACTTCTCTTTTCATGTATTACTTGTTGGGCTGTGTCTTTGACAAGTTTCTCCAAGAAGCAAATTTTAGCCTCTAGTGCTTGCTGTTGACTCTTCTGTGGTTCAACAGATGTACAAACTAAAGTATTGCTTGGGCTTTGTCTTGTGCAGACAACTTTGCCTCCCTTTTCCAGAGGCTCTCCAAATCTTATGCTTGTTATCTGAGACATTCCTTGGACCTTTCAAAGAAATTTGTGCGCAAGTACACTAGTAGTCCGTTATCTTACTGAAGTTTTTTTTTTTTTTGTTTTTTTTTTTTTTTTTTTTGCTTTATTTTTCTTAATTTGTGAGTTTTTTGTTAGTTGGTTTTAGGTTTTTTGGTTTTGGTTCCTTTTTTTTTTTTCTTTTTAGGATCTGATATGAACAGGGAAGGAAAAAAAAGTATTTTAAAATATAATTAAACAAACTTTTACTTCCAGTAGAATTATACAACTGAGTTTAACTGGTTTATACAGTCCTGGAATAGGTCAGGAATGTTACAATCCAAAACTATATTTATCAGCCAAGTGTTACTTTCTCTGGGAATGTCTTCTGAAGCTGTAGACAGTGTTATTTTCAGTGTGATTGTTTCAGCTGCACTTACTTCCTTTGCCCTTTGACTGGCTATTACTGTTAGAGAGACTACTCAAAAGAAACTCTTTTACTTCTGAGAACTGATGGATGCCAGTCACATTTGCTTTCACACCACTGACAAAGTGAGGAAATTATTCTCTTTAATGCCTTGTTTTCATTTCTTCAGGGTAAGCTCTAATTGTGAATTTTTAAACTTGCACTGAGTTTTCTGCTAAGCTTAGGGTTCCTGCTTGGGTCTTATTTCCACCTGATGTGCAGCTGCTCATATCCACTGGCCAAACTTATTAGGGTATGATTCTATCTCTGAAACATAAACTATTTGTGCAGTGTAAAAATTTTGTATTCCTATGTGAGATCTTTAGTGAGATAATATTCTTTTGTTCCCCTGCCCTTCATTTTCATTTTCTGCTTTCAAATTCAGTGTGTAAACTGTATGCAGCATAGACAGTATTATTATTGAATTTCTAGTTCATCTTTTGTTGACTTGTGATTTCACTTCAACAGGCAAAATTATTGGTTTATTTTGTAATTTGGGAGAGAGACTGGTGGCAGTCTAATGTATCAGCTAACAAAAGGGTCAGAGCTTTGGGCTTGCATAATACAGTTCCTTTTGCACACAATAATGTTTTGAAAGGCAGGCAAATATGGTATAAAAACATTCAACAAAGAATTTTTGGAAAATAGTGGAGGAGCTGAGAAGAAAAAAAACATTTTGTATAACAGTTTAATAGAAAGAAGTGAGTGTACTAATATATAAAAATAAGCTTAAGGAGTTTAAATTCTATCTAAACATTAATTGTAAAAAGACTTAAAACTTTTTCCTTATTATATGCTTATAAAAAGCTATTTTTTATTGATTCCTGAATCTTTTAGATGATGCATTGCCATCAGGATTAATTTCAAATATAAAATATGACATGGAATATATTTATTGGAAAAACTTTTCCAGCCTCAGAACTTTGCATATGATCAGTCTAGGGACAAGATCCAAATGCTGTTTTTACATTGCCTTGGTTCATTGCCATCTAATTGATGAAGGGGCTTGTGTTTCTACATATTAGTATAAAAACTTGTACCTTATTTAAAAAAAATTGTTGGGGTTTATTTTGTTTTTGCCCAACGTTCTCAATTCTAAATTGTTTGTCCTGTGTCTCATGGTCTGGCCCTGCTGCACTATCTTTAACTTTATTCACTACCTGGTTTTTAAATTGTGCAGTAATTCTCAGTAAATAGACTGGCTCAGTTTTTCAAATCTTGTCTGCACAGTCTGGCAGAGCTTTTGCCTCCTGATCTGTCCAGTTACTTTCTGTTTCATGCTTTTACAAATACCAGGAAAAAAAAAGAAAACTTTTAATCCTTGTCCTACAAATCTTTCAAAGTCTTTTCCCCTCTCCATACTCCCTCCCCACCCCCTCTCAGTTATATTGTTATTCTATCTCACTTTTATTCAGTCTTGAATCCCCTAGTGTTTAATGCTGGAATATGTTTCTGACATACAGATAATGTACTGGTCTAACACCTAGTTCTCTAATCTGTCTATGCCATACTTGGAAGTTCCCTGGCATTCATTTAGACAACTAATGAGATAAATTAAATTTTTAAATTATTAATATTGTCAATGAAAGGATTTGCACACAGATAATAAGTATTTCTTGTGCCTAAGTTTATAAACATGCTTTGATTGGCCCATCCTCTTTATTCAAGTCATTCCTGGAAGAGAAACATAACAGCATGGTTTTGATGGAGTTGAGAACCATTGTCAATGCACTAATTTTGTAAATGTAAGAAAAATTTAATTGAAATTTTTGCACGGATAATTATTAAATACACGAGCAATTTTTCTAATGGTTTGTGCAAATACATAAAGACCTCTGGCTTTAATGTTGTGAAAATGATGCCCAAAACATGTGTATTGTGATATTAACTGAAACTGTTGTGTAATCCAAATGCCATTCTCTCTGGTATAGCACAGTTCCTACCCTCTGATGAAACCTGCAGCACTTCAGAAAATAACTTCCTCTCTCAAAGCACATTTCGTGCTTCAGTCTCATGCGACGCCATCCAATTCTCAAAAAATATGTTATACCTGGAGAGTAAAGTACACAAATTCGTATCAATATATCAATGTGAGGAGGAATACATGATAAACATGTTCCCCTGTACTCTAGTCAATAATTCATTTATGACGAACATCACTCCAAACTGCATCTAATATAGGTCACTTAAAAAAAACCTCTCTGGAGAAATGCTGTTGAATATTTCAGTGATGATGACTAAGCTATATTTATGACAAAGGAGAGTTTAAACCTGAAATTTTAAACAGAGTTCAGGAGCAGGTGCATACTGGCTTTATGTGATTTAGTAGATACACAGTTGAAAAGTGTGTGTAAATTACTGCTGGGTCTGCCAGACTGTATCATGATGGGTAAAGGATTTCTTCTCTCCAGTACTGCGAGCATTTGTGGAAGCTTGTTTAGGATAATACTTGTTTTACTTTGAAGATAATGGTACAATAATATTTTAGAAAACATTGTGGTCATAGTAATGAGAAAAAAGATATCTATATCTATCTGTATAAAGCTCTAGAATATTATGCATATGGAGATGTGCAAGTAAAGAAGGAATCCTTGGCAGTAGAGAGGAAACATCTGAAGAATACTTTGTGGTTCAGGTAAATATTACAGTTACTTTTCCACTCGGATGCAAGTCATGTTAATGGACCACTAAGACAAATGAAATGACATTTTTCCAATATAGAGCTCAATTACCTCATTATAACCAGTGTACTTCTAAGGATACATTGATAAATATTCCAGATGAGAAATTAATCAGCAGTACAACAAAGGAAATATTTTCTTGAAAGATAGTGTCATTTCTAGCTGATATATTTTATGATTTAACATGCCATTTCAAACTTTCTCTTGGAATTTCTTTTATGTTGCTCTTTCTCTTCCTTTTTTTCCCCCCCACTTTAGAATGTATGTTTGAATTTCACAGGACTCCACAGAAAGGAGTACATATAAAGACATGATGCATGCTCTTCCACATGTGTTTTAACTGGAGGCAGACGTTTCCTGGCCTCCTAACTGAATTTAGAATGCCAATTAGGACACACCTGCACTGGATACAGATAAAAAGAATTAAGAACTATTAGAGTGCACTTCTTCACAGACTTTTTCCGGGGCATCATCTTTAATCCTGCCTCATCATCTCTTGCTAGGCAGAATGTAGTTGTAATTAGTGCTGTACGTACCAGTGCCAATGTGAGATGAGTAAAATGGGACAATCTCTGAGACAAGCTCTTTTTTTCTGATAGAAAAAGCCATTCCTAAACCATACCAAAAGTGAGTAGAGTCTTCCTTTTTTATTCAAGAAGATTTGGATAAAATGTGTGTGCTAAGGGAGGAGTGATACTGCATGATGATGGCAGTAATATGGAAAAGTAGCTGGCCAAAGCAAATGTGTACACTCTTTCTCCAGTTCTTCTATTTATTGCCAATCCTCCACTTTTATTATGCTGAACTACTTCTGGAGGAGTGATGGTGGCAGAGTGGGCTAGGGGTAATGTTTTACCTTCTTATGGACAGTTTGGTTTCCTTTGTTTGCCACTGACTGTAAATCCCTCCAAGGACCGAACAAAGTGTTTTTCTCACCCTCCCCTCACTAGGGTAAGATAAGTTTATATGGAGTATTGCTCAGAGTTACATTAGACAATGGTTCCAGATAGCTTTACTTTACTTTTGAACTATAACCCTGTGGCAGATAAAGGGAGATGGAGAGTCTATCAGGTTGTGTGGAAATGAACTCGATATTTTAGGAACTGTGCTATCTATCTGTGTTTTCACTATGTAGCTTCCATGAAAACAAAAGTTGTAATAAAGTAAAGAGAAAAGGTAGCCAGAAATTATAGTACTGGTAGGGGATGCTTGAATATATGTTTAAATTGCTTTCCCTATCACTACTCTGAAATAAAGAGAGAAATAATTCTTCAAGGATTTTCTGCATGTGACATCAAGATCTACAGTTTGTGTCAAGTTTTTTAGAGCAGCCAAATTAAGAACTGAAGTTCACCCAGGGAACAGAATCATTTTCCCACCCCTGTACTTGAACTAGAGATGGAAGAGAAGCTTTCTATTACTTTTTTATACCTTTGTTTTAGGTTAATTCTATTCATGGTGTAACCTAATTTGCATGAAGAACAGTTTTCCCTGAATCTATCAGTTGCATGGGAAAATGGATATTATTCATTCAAGTGGAGCTTAAACCTCCTGAGACTGAAAAATGTTTCTGCGCAACAAATAGTACTTAACATGAGCACTTGAAGTCAATGGGAATTGGGACTACTATGCTCCATTTAGAATGTGAATATTGTTTCACAGGACCAGGAACTCATTTCATTTGTATCCACCAGAAGAAAGAAAAATAGTTTGTAAAACTTTATCTGTTATCGTGGGACAGAACTCAGCTGCGCTCTTGAATTTTTTCATTATGGGGGGGGGGAGTAGTGCAGTTATTAAAAGTTAAACCCTTTTTAGCTAAAACAACATCTTTTTCTATCCAAATCCATGCTCTGTACTTACTTATTTGCTTAGAATAGAAATTGAGATTGCCATCATTTCTCAGTATCTATTTGAAAGTGTTTAGGATTGGAACGTTAGGCCATGACGTTCCCCCCCTCCGCCCCAGTTTCATCAGACAAATAGTGCAGTTAAAAGAGACTTTAAAAAAGGATAAAATTTGAGTTTTCTCTTTTAGTGTTCTGCTTCTCACCACCTACTTGAGATTTCTTTGGATAAATAAACCAGTTTATCAGGCTTTAGGATCTAAATTATTCCTGTATCAAATAAAGTGAGGTTTGACTAGAAAAACCCAAAAACTTAAACCAGAAATAACTTTTGCTGGTGCTCCTCTAACTGGAGTGAGAAGTTTGTCCTTTTCCATGTACTGAAGAATTAGGTTTTATGAATATTAGCAATTTTTTTTTACAATAGCATTTAGAGATGGCATAATCAGATATGAATTTTATTAAAGAAGTAATTGGAAATATTAACCACTAGTATTTCTTGGAGCATGGTACATAGTCCTTGCTCGTGATTAATTATTGTGTCCTGCTGATGCATAATTCAGTGAAGTTGTTTGTGGCTATCAGTATCCAAATCTGATTTTTAGTGAAACTGTGATGAGAGGAGGGTGAATGTGCCAAGCTTTGTCCCACGATGTATGGAAGGGCTGGCTTGCTCACAGGCATGCACACTGAGGGGGGCATTTTGTAGCTGCGCCACACACTTGATTTTTCTATTAGCTTTGGAGCATTTAGGGAAAAAAACAGTACAAAGCACCAGCTGGAAACTACAAGAATTTTCAGCACTGTTGTAAGGAGAAGAGGAGCTACAGCTTAGTCTCCATCCTTATTCTGTGTTGGCCTCTTACTCCCTGTCCATATAAACTAAAGCTGCAATATTTTTGTCTGACTATTTATTAAATCTCCATCAAAAACTGGGAGTGAAAGGAACATTACTTGTATAGGTATACACAGGTGTTTCTGTGCACTAATGTTGTATCTGCCATTAATAATGTGGTAAAAGAAGTCAATATAAAAAATTAAACATCTTTTCAGTGTAAGAGCCTTCAATACCATAATTGGAATTTCATACTCATTCTTTCTATGGCTGTTGAGGTTTGTTTGTGTCAGATTACACCAGTTACATGTGTGCCTTATTCAGAACTGTTTTTATGTTGCTCAAAGGGAGTAACTTTTATTCTGCTTTCTGCTTGTCTCACTTTTTCAGCAAATCTGAACATAGTATTTCTCTAGAAATAAACTTTTTTTTTCCCCTTTTATTTAATAATCAATGACACTTCATAAATGTTAGGCTTTATTCACATACATGTTAGGATCACAGACAGTGCTTAGGTAAGATTTTGCTTAGTTTTGTTAATATTGCTCAGCCAAAATGGCAAAAACTGATCTTAAAACCCACTTAAGGATCTATAATATTATTACACAATTGTTTAAAAAAAAACACAACAAAACCCCAAAGAAATCAAAACAAATAAAAAACAACTTTTAAAATGATACATCTCCATATGTACTTTTATTTAAAAGTGATGATATAATGAATAAACACTTTTGTCAGGGGAATACATGACAATGTAAAGACTAAATTTTCCTCCAATCTGCTAATTCTAAATTCTACTAAAAAGTATGTTAAGACCTCTAGTGAGAATATGTTATTCTGCAAGGGCAACTCCTATTGTAAAATGTGCCATGGATTAGGTATATTTTTCAAGAATTACGGTATATATATAGAACAAGAAACATCTTGATTCAATCTCTGCAAATATAGTCCTAAAATAAAGTTTAAATCAAATTAAATTAAGTAAGACACTTGCCTGTTTATGGTAGTGTAAAGTTACACTACCCTGTTCACAAAGCACTAAAAATAAGCAAATGTATTTCACCAAGTCTTGCAAGAATTGCAAATCAGGTTTGAGGTTTGGAATAAAAACAATCTGAAAATCTCTGAAAGAAAAGCATTATGGCTGTAATATATGCAAAAATGTTGCAGAGCAATGAAAAGTTTTAACAATAGACACTGAAACAAGAAACATGTGGCCTTAGTTTTTTCTAGGGAAAGAAACAAAAGATATTCAAACCTGTGAAATTTCTCATTTATACCTTTCAAAATTAAATATGGGTGAATTGAACTAACAAATCTAAAAAAAGTTCAGTAAGTATTTATTGCTGCTTCTCTGATGTAAGATTTATCTAATCATTAATTTCTGTATTTTATAGTTTGTTGCTAATATTCCTAGTCTGTACTATATCACACAGCACTATGATGTGCTGTACTTCCCAGGTGTACTGGGTTGACCTGGGTTTACTGAAAGGTTATTTTATAGGATTTTCTAGGATTTGACCAACGTGCAGACCGATGGAGTGGCAGAAATGAGCTGGAACCAGTTAGATATTGGTGTGCAATGTTACAGGCTGCAGAATATCCAGGCACAATATAGTACTTCCCATATATTTCAAATCAGATTCACTTAAAAATAGACTTGTATTTGTTGAACCAATGCGTGTGCCAATGACTTTTAAAGGTTGTTTCATGCTTATGGAGCTTGCCAAACTAAGACCATTTCCACTAACATTAGTAAATTGAGTGTAGGTGGCGTTAATATCACCCATTAGTACAGAATGGAGAGTCTTCCGTGAACTTCGGTAGATGCTGAATTTGAATTTGAATGGTATCATCACATCATTTCAGTAATATAAACACAATAAACAAGAAAATATATTCCCATGAATTGGGGAATTTATTATTATCCTCATTAACAAAAAAGGGCAGTAACTTGAAGTGCTATTTGCTATGTTCAGTACAGTAAACCTCCACAGTTCTTAGTGTAGTCAATGAGGATAAGGTCAGAGTAAATTAGCCTAAGGATTTGCAAGTCTTAACCAGCATTGATATAAGTGGTGACATATTGCCATTTCTGTAAAGCAACAACAACAAAAACGTTATCAGCATGAATAACGACTATGCTGCAGTGTTTAAACCATTTTTTTAAGAAATGGTGTGAAATATTGTTTCTTAAAATATATCCTACAAATATGAAGAAATAGTGCCTTTTATTTGTATTGTTCAGGTGTATTGCAGGTCCTTAGGACTAACACTATCTTCACAGGTAATCTTCATATTCTTTATCACATTGATATATTTTGGAAAATTATTGTTTCAAAGAGAAATGTTAGTGGGTTTGGCTAGAAGACCTGAATCCCAGCCCTTTCAATGAATGCTTGATATAAATTTATTTACATATATATGTGTGTGTGTATATATATTTGATCTTTATGTTCCCCCAAAACAATTTAAATAAGTCTTGAAAGCTCTTAAAAGAGGTCTTAACTAGAGCATAGTAAAATCCCTTTGTTTTCTCTTATGATTTTATGTTTCCCAGAAAGCAGATAGGTGTGAGCAAACAGATTATGTCTCTGACTTGGTAACAGTTGGAGCACTCTTGAAGTTTAGATACGTCAATGTACGTTTTCTTGGGGAGGAAATTATTGCGGTAATCCAGGGCATTGTATGTCCAGCAATTTAATAGACAGATGAAGAGGATGGTGTTTGTGTGACACTTCATCCTTAATCACAAATCCTAAAGGCAGAACACAGGAAGAGTTAGGTACCTTCATGCTGAAGTTATCTGCATTCTGACTGTGGCTATAGATAGTCATGTCAAAACACTATTAATGGCAATTTAGGTCACAAATATTAAACTGTATTTGAAACATATACTTTCTTTACAGGTGAATAGGCAAAATCCATTTAGTCCTCTCATGTCTTTTTATTTTCTTATCTCTTGGGAGAACTTAAAGTATCTTAGGTACAAAATAATGACTTATACAAAGTGAATGGACATGAGTAAATGGAAATGTTAAGGAATGTGATAAAATTAATGGGAATGATGAATCAAAACATTACCTCAGCACACAGATCTATCCATTCAATTTCAGTGATTTCTAACAGTGATAGACACTCTTCCCATGCTTGGATTATTTTTAAAGTTTCTATTCTTAGGTCCTCTTGTTGATGGAATTTTTTTTTTTTTTGTTGCTGATATATTTCCATTTCCCATTGTGGATTAGTCATGGTTTTGGCTGGGATGGAATTCGTTTTCTACCTAGGAGTTGGTATAATGTTGCATTTTGGATTTGGGATGTGAGTAATGCTGATGTTTCAGCAGTTCCTGAGCAGTGCTTACAGCAAATCACACCACCCCAGCAGCGAGGAGGGCAGGGATGCACAAGGAGTGGGAAGGGACACAGCCAAGGACAGCTGACTCCAGCTGATGAAAGGGATATCCCACGCTGTGCGATGTCCCACTGAACACTAAAACTGGGACGTTTGGCCTGGGATGGCAGCCCATTGCTCAAGGCTTGGTGGAGCATCAGTGATTGGTCAGTAACTGCATTGTGCACCATTTGTTTTGCATTTTATTTTATCACAATCATTATTATTATTATTTTCCCTTCCTTTTCTGTCGTGTTAAACTCTTTTATGTCAACCTTTTGTTCTGATCCTTTTGCCATCCTACTGGGGGTCTGTGAGTGAGTGGTTGTGTGATGTTACTTTTTATGATTGCATTCTGCTGCAATATCAGATATCTTTGAAGATGGAGACTGCTTCTCAGGAAAACATGCTTTTTGTGCATTCAAAAAATGTTTTTTTACCCTGGTAGCAGCTGCTCTTCTGTTTCTATCAAGTTCTACAGGAGGACTAGCTGTAGTCAGCTTGTGATCCATTGGGGCATAAACAATCTTCACAGCAGAGTAGCTATTGTAGTTCACTGACCACAGCTGTCACCCAGAGGAAATTGTTTAACACGGTAAATATTTGGTGTGCTCTCCATATAGCTGGGTGATTCTTTATTTTGGTGGGTAAGCTTATTTTGTACTAAGAGTAAAGGACTTACAAAAAAAGTTTATATGCAGTGGTGAGGGTAGTTAGACTCACATCAGACATGTTTGGGACTCTAACTCAAAGATGTTCTGGTAATTGTGAATTTAGAGCTACACTGCAAATGTGGTACATGCATCTATCTGAATAACTATCATACCATGTCCTTAGGACTATCTTTTATACTTTTTCCTGAGGTTTAAGAAGTTGCATCCAGATAAAGAGACACATCTGCCAAGCACATTTAGATGTTTTCACCTCCCACAGAATCTGAAAAAATCTTACTCACTTCATTACATATGTCTATTGTTACTCTAATGCTTCCTGGGTAACCACAGGAATTGAATAAAGAGAACCAAAAAAACTCAGGAATAGCTGCAGCAATTCTGTTCTAATTTTAAAATGATTTTGCAATTACTGTTGAATAATAAGTCATTCAGCACTATTCATTTTCTGCTTCTGTGAGGCACTGTGAGGATGTTGTTTTTCTGTGTGTTTGGATTGTTCATGCCATGCTGGAGTGTTCAGAGGAGTGACTGAAGCTGCGGTAGAGAGACAGAGCCTTGTGGTAGAGAGAGATTGTGGCCTTGCAGTCGCTTCAAGATAACTGCAAACCACAGACACTTTGGAGTTGATGGTACTGGTCTAAACCTGTTCATCTCTTGCCATTGTTCTTGTTTCTCCAAGGAGAGTTGACGTGTGTCAGACACTGTCTAAAGCAGCAGGCTCCACGTAGGGATTGCAGTTCACTCAATCCAGTAGGGACCGAGTGAAAGTTTGCACAGCGCTGTGCCCAGCACCACATGGGCTGGAAGCCTCGTGTCCTGCTGGGCACGGACAAGAGAATTTTTGCCCCTTAAAAAGCAAGCAAAAAGCTGTCCCCCTAATTCTTATTGATTTGATTGCACAACTATCTAACTTTGGAAACAACAGCCTACTGCTCAAAGGACAACCTGAACCGGTTGGGTGTGTAGTCCCCACCCCACTCCGTGCATATGTTGCAACCAGGAAAACAAAGACTGTTTTTTGTTGGCCAGTCATATATCAAGGTTTCAATTTAAAACTAAATTAGTTTTTTGTTTGTTTTCTTTTCCATTTTTAATTGATGGGTTACAGCTAGATGAGGAGATAAATGAAAATATTTCAGATAGTATCTAACAGCCTTTTGAGTGTCCAACTCAAAATGATTTTAAACTCCAGACGTGGATTCCTTAAAATTCATTAAAGGAGAAAGTAAAGGCTCTAAATTGATTGTTTCTTTAAGGAAAGGGGAAAAAAAATAATAAACCTGAGAACCCATACTTGAGGGAAATAAATCATTAAGCAACAAACAAGACCAAGGACTTTATTTTAGTATGAAGATTTATAATCTGACCTTCCCAGTTTTTGTGAAAAGGTGCAGATAATTCTGTTGCAAACTAAACTTTTTGGTTTTTTTTTTTTTTTTCTTCTTCTAACAAATTGCACCATCCCTCTGTGTTACCAGGGAAACAGTTTAAAATCCTCCCACTCTTCCTTACCTCCCCATTCCCTTTAAAATAGTTTTTTAGGAACCCCAAAAAATTTCCATTCATCCATTCTCCTTTGCTTCAGTTTGAAACAGTTCTTATTTATTACCTTAAGGTTACTTCAGGGGGAAATTCCTGGCTACAACCGTGGTGGACTAATACTTTCTGCTTCCAGATGAATTAATTTCACTGCCAGTCATACTTGAAAATACTGTCTCCTCCCTTCCCCTGTATCTGGTATTTGTGTGGTTTTCTGTAGGGATGACTCAATGCAATAAGCCTCCCAGTAGGATAAAAAATCCCTGGCAACTACACCTTCCTAATTTATGGAATTAAAAATAGAAGTGAGAATTGTACTAAATTCTTGATGCAGCCTCCTTTTTCATGAACTCCTGAGTTTAGAAATGTCTTTGTAATTAGAAAAGGTAACACTAGCAAGAACCGTCAGCATGTAGTTTAAAAGTTATTATTTTCCTGTTCCTTGGAAAATTACTGCAGCAGTAATGTCATTCTAGCAATGTTTAAGTTCTAGTGTCTTCTGGGAAAAGTAGATGTAGGTATAATAGAATATTTAGGAAGAATATATAAATGCATATAAAATAGTTTTTAATTCTTGGTAAGAAAAGTAAATGTTAATATACTATATTTTGATGTATTTGCACCCGTTGAGATTTATTAGAAAGTAGTGAACAGGAAAATACAAGACCTAAAATGATAAAATATAGAACGGCATGAAAGCAATGATTTTTTTTTTGTTTTTTCAAGCTGTCAAAATTCATATATTTTTAGCACAGAAAAATGTGACTAATTTATGCACCTAGTAACTTTAACAGTTTAAAAAAAAAAAATCCTCATGAATTATCTTTTAAAGAGCAGGTAGAGGCCAAATGACCTGATTGCACATATGTTACATTGCTGTTATGTTCCTTTCAGAGTTCAGGGAATTCAATTCCACCTGGAGGTGAACAATGCCAGTAGCAGATACTGCGGACCACATCCACCCTGTACATAATTCTTTTGAAGTGTATGAATTATACCACAAGGATCTCAATGCCTTGAAAGTATTTCTTAGTAAAATATATTTTAAGGGCAATGCATCTCAAGGCATCAAGGGCAGCTTTGCTGGCACAACAAAAATGCTATGAAGTAAAATACGTATTGTACGCGCATCAATCCTTACAGAGATATTTTAGGAATATTCTGTTTTCTTTGAAAAGAAAGTACCAAGTAGTATACTATACTTTACTGAGTAGTATAGCTTTTTACTGAATAGTATAGCTTTTTTTAACTTTAATCATTGCTGACTTCATAGAAAAATAACATTGAAATATTGGAAGGTGGTAAGTGGGGTAATGTTGGATTAGAAATTGTTATAACAGCACTGGTGACTGAAATAGGGTGGACATTCTTGTGGATTTGCCCACTGTCTCAGAACAGCAGTTTAACTAGATATTTTTCTGTCTGAGAAAGCCTTTATTTGGATATCTTTTTTATGTACAAATATGTATGTATAAACAACAGTGTATTGCATGTGACCATTTGTGCCCATTCATATAAATGTATCACACTGTGTAAATTGTGCCTACTTACCTGTTGGCTAAGGCTACGGCAGGTATGACTTTAAAAAACTTTGAGTGTTAACTGCTTTCTGTTTCAAGTTTTGTGATATGCCAAATATGACAGCAGACTTTAATATCTGTGCAGTCAGACAAGTGTAATGTGTAGGCTTCAAAAGTCCTGGAAAAGCAGAAGCTAGCCTAATCTTCAAGATGCCTCGAGCACACAATCCTTGAGTCTGGTTTGGAAAATTTGCTGGGAAACATTTTTATGTTATTGCTAAGAGATGTTGTTTAAAACACCAAATTTTCCTAAAGGTTGACATTACATGTGGTCTTATGTATAAAGATCTTTACTCCTGGAAGAAACCATTTTCTTTCAGAAACTAAAGTTGATCAATAAAGATGGTTTAGCATAATTGAAAATGCCATTCTGACTTAATAGGAGTGCAGCTGCATTATAACATGTCATAAATCTGTTAAAAATTACCTGGAGCCACCAATTGTTTCAGGCTACAGTGTGGCTGTTTCCACAGGAGGCTGCAGGGATTGAATCTGCCTTTAAGCTCCTTGTGAAAACAAGGCCTATAAAACTTTAACACTGTACACTTAATAGCTTGTTTAGCTACTTGTAAATGGAAATGTCATGGTGGATTACCTTGACCAAAACAGGTTTTTGCTCTTTATAAAGGAAATTGGAAACCAAAACTTGTTGTTTTCCATTCTAACCACCTTGATCCCCTTGAAAAATTACTTTGGACGGAAATGAGCAACAATTAATGCAGACAAAGATTACCTGGTTCAGAAAAAGTATTGAAAGCCATCAGCAGATGGCTTTATTTACAGCTTTTTACTGATCAGTTACTGGAGAAGTAGGCACCATAAAACAGACACTGTGCATATAATCTACTTCTTTATATAGATATGCTTGCCTATCAGTACTGCCAGACTATAAGAATTAAAATCTACTACACTGACTCACCTAGCCCAGTGTGGCAAGTGCAAAACTGTGAATGGTGAGGACGCCATTCAAATACTCATTGGTACAATAATACTCTTTCTCACTTTGGAATTCTTTCTAATTCTATTTGCTCTTTAGTTATTTATTAAGTAATGAGATGGGACAGCGAAAGGCATATTTATGGGAGCCTCAACATCTCATTTCTGGATCACCAGCTTAAAACCCTAGGCTGTTGCTTCCACATAAAAGTAATATTTTCATTTGTGCTCTTCCCTTATCTGGTTTGGTTTTCCCAGGCCTCTACTGGAAGGAAAAGGTAAAGAAAACATTTCTTCCTGCATGTCCATAACATTAAGCCACCTGCACTCATAATAATGGCTTCTAATATGTTTGTGTATGTATTTATGTGTGTACACATACATACATATGCATATATGAACAAATATTATAGAAATATTTATGTGGTTAGTGAAGGATTTTGAAGTAATTCCAAGGTACAGGAAAACCATGGCAACATGCTTCTTTCATTTCATTTTGTATAAAGTTGTAAATAGATTTGGTGTTTAATTTTAGGTTAGCCTAAAGTGACTCCTTACTGACAGTGAATTAAAAAAAAATAATGAAAAAGATATAAAGACATTACTGTTCTTTTTTTTCTTCTTCTTGAATTCTTCTTGAATATGGGAGCCTTGATAACTTACTTCTTGTTTTGTATTTGACTGCTAACTAAAGAGTTTTTTTTTTCTGCCACCAAATAAAACAAATTTTATGAACAGTTTCATAATGTAGTTGCTTCTTAAGATAGTGTAGTTTGAAACAGATTTGGAAAAAAAATGAGGAAAAGACACATTTAATTTTTTTAAATTGTTTTCAAATACTTGGCATCCTTTTAGATGATAATATTTTCTCTTTTCTTCATTTTTCTTGGCTGTCAGAAACTTGCAAAACTGCCTCAAATCAATGAACTTCTGTGTATTACAATCTGAAAGGAGATGAAAGAATTCAGAAGAGTTTGATCATGGCAAGGGAAAAATCAGCTCATTTTTTTTTTAATTTTTCTACTTACAACATATGCAACAGATGGCAAGATTTGACAAAACTACGATGTATATGTTGTCTGTTTATGAATTAGTTATGCTCGATTATTGCTCAATTTCCATGTAATTGTGCTTTAGTTATGGTCCTTCTAATGTCTGCACAAGCACAATTTATCCACAGAGATGGCTTGATGTGGACACTTACCTCACGTGCATCTCTTGGGCCATTCTGATTGTGCAGTGCTACTTGCACAGCAGGCATCTCATGCTTTCACTGACCTTAGCAGCAATGCAGGGATAATTCTGCTTCCACAAGAGTGAAGCTGCTACTAAACAACATCTCCAATCTATTAGGAACAAGTATGCTTGCCTTAGCCATCTGGAATGTGTATTTGTTTGTACATGTTTTACTGCCCCAGTGCAAGAAAACAAAAATTAAAGCAACAACCCTCTGCATTGTAGGCTACCCTTTGTCTCTTCCCACACACAATATTTTCATGTAATGATGAGCTCTATTATTTCTCTGTGATATTTGTTCTGAAATTCCAGTTCTGCTTGTTTTGGTTATTTTTTCATTTGGTTTTGAAAGCCTCAGCCAGCTTTGTTTAAGGTCGTATCTTGAGCTGTGTTCTATTTCTTGGTCTCCATCTGTGCAAATCACCTCTAACTTTCTGGTTCAGGAAGACAATTTTAAAAATTTAGGTGTAGTCTGAACTTACATTTTGACAGTGGCTAAGCTGTGCATAATGTGAGAGGTGGCATTTGCTCAGGCAGTATGCTTCACATCTGCTCCCCTCTCACCTCTGGAGTGTAGAAGCCCCTTTGAAACTGAGTCTACCACAGGGTGTCTGCTCCAGAGGGTAAAAGGGGACGTTTAGACCTGGTTATTCCTTCATAATGACTAGGCTGAAGTGATCAAATCTGAAACTGCTTTGAAATTAGAACCCTGGTATGCATTTTACAGTTGCAAAGAACTATTTTTTTTTCATCTGTCATTGTGTTATTTTGTTTTTCTTTGCGAATTTTGCGTGTGTTTTAAAGTCACTTGAGACCTAATTATATGAAACTACCGTTTCTGCATCAGCTTATCTGATATGAATATAATTATATGAATATAATCTGATGGGGGAAGCACTAACCTTTGCTACTACTTTCAAACTATGTGATGTAAGACAGTGGGTGTTGTCAGGGAAAATGCGAAGGTGTTCATTAAAATGCTGAATTTTCACAAGAGCAAGGTAAATATTTAATGCCAATGGAGCTGCAAAACCAGATGGAATATAGGCAACTAGTATTGTTTGTTGTCTTGATAAAAATACTCAGTATTTTTACTTTATCAGCCCCTTCAGTAGATTTCAGCAGAAGAATTAAATAGAAGTCTATCTTAAGAGTTACATATAGTAATAGTCTTAATGCAAAGGAATGCTCATACCTTATTTCCTAAAAGGCTAGATTCAAAACTGAAGATCTGTGTGTGTATTTAATTTGATTTGGGGTCAAATTTACCAGAATAACAATTGGAAGAAGTCTATTTCATCTTCACCTGACTCCTACAGTGTGGTTATAACCCATTTAACTTCAATAACTTCATCACTCCTGTGACTGAAGTAAGATATAGAAATTTTAGAGCATATGGAATTACAAATATAACTAGAAGGTATTAACAGTGATTTGTAATAATATCAGTTTTTCCCAGTGATGAGAACATATTTTGTATTTTACACAAACTGATTTCCAGTTGTGGATAGCCTTCAATCTTTTCATAAGAAGAATGAGGTGAGATACATAGCCCATATGGTACATAGAGCCAGCATCCTGATTACAGAATTCAGAGAGTATTGTGCTTCTGAAATTGCTAAGAAAATTTGTAGAGGGAGCAAGAGAAATACGAGCCTTTCCTGCTTCCTTCCAACCTTACACACAGTACAAAACAGTGGCAGGTTCAAGGAAATGGCAGTCATTGAAGTGTAAAATTCCAGAAGCAGATAGTAAATATTTAATAAGAATGGAGTAAGAAAAGTAGGATCGATGTAATCAGATAGCAACTAAGTTTTAATTTAGTTAATTGTGAAAATTAAACTTCTTAGGTGTTTTGCAGTAGAAGTGTAATAGAGGCTGACAAGTATTTACTTGGCAGACAACAGTTACAAAAAATTAGGAGTGGTTTAAAATGTAGTTTTTACCAGCTTTTGTTAAAAGCTGGTAATTAATTATGAGTGTATTTGACTTTTACACAAGATTTGTGCAGGTAATTGTACAACATTTGCTTCTTACAGTGACTTAAAAAATGTTGCAACTTTTTAGAACTTTTTTGCTTCTTGCCTTCCAAGCTTATATTACCCACCATGGCCTATTGGCTCCATTCCTACATCCTCACCCTAACTCCAGCTAGCCAAGGGATATAACATCAATTGTTAGCTGGGAGAATAGTTAAAAATGAATTTGCAATGACCTTGTGAGTAAACTTTCTAGATCAGCATAGCATATATGAATTTATTAGGAAACAGAATTTCTTACCTGATCAAAGGCAGCACAGCTATTGTGCCAGTGCACAAGTCCCTGATTTTCACTGTTGTATAAGTTCATGTCATCTACAAAGGCAAGCTACTATTAGTTTTCTTTTTGTAGTTCAAGACAAGATAGCATTGTTTGTTTGTTTAAGGCTATTTGTTTTGTTTGGTTGGTTGGTTGGGATTTTTTTATTTTTAAAATTTTTTTGTTTGTTTGTGTGTTTGTTGTTTTTTAATTACTTTTAATGAAGGAAAACTATGCACCTTATCCTGGTTTCTTACCATGTTTAATTTAACTGCGTGATAAAATACTACAGCATGTACCAACAGGGTCTTTATGCAGTTTGTTCAAAACAATGGTGTTAGCAGAACCACTACCTTCATAAAATATATGAATTGTCATTAGGGACTTTTGAGATGCTAAAGAAAGTTATGTCTCCTCATTTTCATTTACAAGACCAACCTGATATTTTATAGCTTGCAGTGAACATGATAGAAAACAGATATATATGGAAGAAAAATTTTTCTTGGAATACATAATTTTTACCCATTCCAAGCAGTTATATATGTAAAAACACAGAAGAAAAATTCTTAGGAACACTTCTGGTAGTTCCAATTATTTATGGATCAGGATCAGTAACTTGGAAGCTAATTTGTCCAGAATGAACTCTCTGTATTGCTGAGGTAGATAACAAATGGTATAATACTCAACACCAGCTACTCGTTTCAGTCTTTGAGGAAGTTGCTGTGCATAGTGTTTGTCTCAGACATTATTTAAACTGATGAATATTACATATGGCTTGATCTTAGAGCAGTGGAACACAAGATCTGACAGGTTAAAATGCATTCCATACAGCTGAAGACTAATAGAGGTTAAGGAGGTTTGTGTGTTGCAATTTTCTTCACACAACTGTAACGTGGTAGTCAAGCTACAAATAGTATGTCTCTTAAAACAAATTGCTTGTGTGAGGACTATTAGAATAGCACACAAATAAGAAGCCTAGGAAACACCCTTTTTTCCTCTTCTATATAGCAATGCAGAAGCATAAAACAATGCAGAAGTACAAAAGAAGACAGACAGACATATTCAAGTCCTTAATTAAATATTGTCTAAAAAGAGAACTTCTATTTTCTTTTATTGAAAAATAGTTTTTCCCTCAGAAAAGAAAGTTGACAGTGCTGATCTTGGTAAAGATCTCTGTAGTAAACAAAGGGCTGCTGTCATTTCCTAGTCTAACTTATTTTCTTCTGTATTTTTCAATAAATATGACATAAAAGAATGTAATTTGCCAAAAGAATCAGTTCAAGTTATGAAGGGTCAACCTACAGCTTTTTTTATTTATTCCTAAAACAGTAAATTCTTTATTAATAGTGAGTAGATAAACTGGTTTGTAGAGAACTATGCTAGAGATGACATCAACCTGCTCTCGTGTTGCCAGGATGATTAGGTCAGATTCAGCATTGTACAAATGCAGTCATGATGCCTTCAAGATCAAGTTCAGTCTAAAATGGTCTTGCTGCTTTACTATAGCAGGAGAACTGAGCTAATAAAACCTGACAACCTGCAAATTTGCTTCCTTACACTGAGTCATTTCTGCTGAGTACCACGTTTTAAGTCTATTTTGATGCAGTACAAAGACTCTTTTTATAATTTTATAATTTTGATATTTATTTTTAATAATGTAATAATGATAAGTCCAAACTGGGTATCGCTAATATTTCAACCAAAATAGTTTGGTGCATGGTTTTTTGTTTATGTGAAATTCACAATTTTTTTGTGTTTTACTGGTGTTGCATATACTCAAGTGTCCCTTGCACCCGCCAGTCCTGCGATCACCATGTGGTTTAAACTCATCTCACTATATATAAGAAAGCAATTATCAAAAAGAAACACAAGTAAAAATTTTTGTAGATTTAAATCCCTGCAACTTCAGTCCATGTTCTGAAAACAAACACTATGCTGCTGGAATAATAAAGGCAAAGAGGAAAAGGAAGGTATGTACTTGGGAAGATATCAAGCAATTTGGAGTGAAACTAGGAAATTACTGTGTTGTGTAAACCTTTGGAGAATTTGTCACTGTATTCACAGTCCTGTGTTAAACATCTCAGCCTCCCCTGCAATGCATAACACAGATGAGTACGAATGAATTCTTGAACAATTAGCAACAACAGTCAGTCAGCTACTGAATTAGCTGATAGGAAATTCAAAGGATGTTACTGAAACTTCAACCATGGACTCCTTTAAGAACTTGAATGCCTGTGCTGCAAGAAGTAAATGCTTCTGCTAAAGAGTTATAGGTTTTATCCCTTCCAAGGGTTAGGCTCTGTCAGTGGTAGGATTCCCTCCCAGCAAAACATAGATGAAATAATATTGTGGTTTTTTCACTAGTTTAAGTGTTGAAATCCCTGAGTTTCTAGCTACTGGCTGCTTAGGCTTTTGTGTACAAAGTAGCTAATGTCTCGTGTTTCCATGATGTATTTTCCTTTACTGAGATCTACACACAAAAAAAACCCCACTTTTAAGGTAGTAAAGATATTTCTCAAAATACCAGTGCAAACAGGAATTTCCAATGCACTTTAGAATTACATGCAAGGATATAAACAATTGTGGTATATGGTATGCCACCTATTTTTGTGCATATAGGAAAATGGTGCACAGGGATATACCAAGGGTAATATGTTTCTTTTTTTTTCTGTTAGATTCCTTTTAAATCGGAAGCCTATGCTGCAATTTATAAAAGTCAAGACATTTTCAACACTTGATTCCTTAGAGTGTAAACAAGTTTAGTTAATTTCTATATGACAAAATCAGCAAATTTTCGAGAATGCTTTCCCCTTTCCTTCTCAACTAGAGGGTACTTAATGTTAGTGTGCTAATATTTTGTGTGCCACAAAGTGGGATTTGAAGAATTGTACCTTTAGCAGGAGAGGTAATGTTTTTCAATGAAAGACCTGTGAATATCTATTCCCCTTGCCATAGTGCTTTAGAATGGAACTCAGAGGCTGTGGAAATAGGAAATGCTGAATAAGCACTATTTTTTTCCCTAGAATCTGTTCTTCTCCAGACTCCAATTAACAAAAATACAGTTTTGAATTCAAACTATCCATTGTTACAGAAAATAAAATTTTAGGCTGAAAACAGGGTTAGATTTTTGTTAAACTGTTTTCATGCAACCTATGAATGTCCAAGTTTCACTAGATGAGCCTTGCTAACCAAAACAGATCACATGAAATTTTTTTAGGAATGGCTACTGGTTTGGGAGGTTCTGTTTTTGAGATAGCCAGTCTGAAATGTTGCTTATAAACCTGGTTTCTTTAGAGAGTGCTAAATACTTGCCCTCTAAAGATTGCTTTTCCTTCTGAAATGTAATGCAGATATCTCTTTGGATAACACTTGATTTTGTCTGTATTTGGTGGTGCAAGACAACAAAAACATTAAAAGACAGAAAATAAAAAGCCCTCTAAAAATCACAGCTAGGATTAAAATTTCTTTCCAGAGAGTTCCTACACATATTGACAGTGTCATTCCAAGGTACCTGTAGGCCAATGTGTTAGAATATACTGAAGCAATTTTATTAGGCAGAAAAGAAGTTCACAAAAAATATTGAGCAACAGTGCCTCTAAGAGGATTCATATGCAATGGACTTCACCAAAATATATAGGTTCGGGAAGCAATGCCCTATTTGTTACACAGTTTCTCTGTTCTACTCAGACATGTCAAAAAAGGATATGAAAATTTTAACAAATGAATCTGCCAATGTTTATCCTTCAGCAGTAGTTATGATATATACTATACACAAAACTGTGTTTCTGGTTTGCTTGAGAAGTGTTCTTTGAGAATGATCAACGACGTTACCACAAAGTAGGTCTTTGAATCCTGATAGAAATTGTACTGAACAGATTACAATGCTGTGACTCGCTTTTCCACAGCATGGAAGTGTGCTGAAACCAGAATACTTCTCAGAAATTCTTCTCATTTTTAAGAAGGATGATCATGCTTAGCATGTCAAAATACAGTCAGTACTAAGTACTATGGTCACAGATTCTTGACAGGTGGATAGAAAACCACATTCCTCAGTGTGCTGTAGGCGGCCCAAAAATTCCTTCTCATAGAGAATCCACAGAATGATAGAGAATTATGCTAACCAAAGTCACCATTGACCTGTCACCAACTGTCTTTTAAAAGGCAAGTAACAGCCTGAAAAACATAATTTAGGCTTTGCTTTAGTACTAGTTTGTTTGTGTACTATTAGTTGCATGTAAATACCAAAAAGAAAAAGTCAAAACACCTACTGAGAAAAGATTTCACAAATGTTACATGGCACATATGCTTATATAATTTGACACTTGATACCTTTAAGGTATATGCAATCTCAGCTTGCACATAGTTTTGCAATTCAGTAACTGAACAAAACCACAGGATTAAGAATGTGTTTAAGAAAAGAAAATAATTTTTAAAATTCTCCTACTTTCCCCATTTCTGATAAATAAATGAATGAATGAATGAATGAATACTTAAAAAGGCAGAGCAACTGCACTGCTCTTTGTGAAACAAGGTTTGGTTCTCTGTTGTGAGTGTAGCTCAATGGGACATAAAAGGTAAAACAAAAAAACTAACGAAGCTAATTTAAAAGGTTATTGTGTGATGCCTATGCTGAGCCACCAGTCTTCCTGATTATCAGAACTCCTCCCATTTGGGACACTGGATCTGTCAGCTTTGTAAATATTCATACTTTGGGATATGTGGCTACACATTCAAGCCTTGGCTGGTAGAGTTGTTGAACTCTTAACATTTTCCTCCTGTGTGGTTTCCATCTAATTTATGAAATGCAAGACCAGAAAGCTTGATAATGATAATGGTATTTCTCTGTTAATTACATGATTGATTATTTGTCTGCTTTTGGCGTGACAAAGAAGGATTGTATCTCTTCTATTCGGCTGTAAGCATGATAAGACCATTGCTGGTTTTAATAAAGAAGTCTGGCAAAAAACAAGTCCTTTAGCAAAGAATGTTCAATGAATAGAAAGAGCAAACATTTAGCACGTTTCATCGAAGGGTAACCAGAGTAATTTATTGTTGGGAGTTTAGTAAGGCTTCTCCTCTCCTTTGAAAGTGGAAGCTATGGAAAGCATGAGGCTTTGTGTAGCCTTTTTTCTGCTGTGATTGTGACAAGGGTTAGTAGACTTGATGCAAATACACCTGTGCAACATTTAGAAGAGAGATTTTCATTTCAAATATGTGCTGCTTATCTGTCTTGAGGGTCTGTGTGTTGACTGCAGTTGTGTTGGAATGGGAAAATGAAATGGAGCTGTTTTGTTTGTATTATCATTTGTGGACCATGATTAGTTCCAGATACAGAGTACCAGTTACTTGACATTACAGTCTGTTTTTAAAACATAAGAACTTTGTTACATGCATGTATATGTGTATGTGTATGTGTATGTGTATATGTATATGTATATGTATATGTATATGTATATGTATATGTATATGTATATGTATATGTATATGTATAGCAATGCCATTCAAAAATTACCTGGAAAGCTCATTTCCACTATGCTTTATGGAAGGTAATTATTGGGCAGAAGATGAATTACAGCTGAGAACATAAATTATCCAATACCTATAGTAGTGCAATTTGCTGTTCTAAAGACTATCTCACGTTACCACTTCCCCAAGACTAGCCCCCCTCAACCCTTGATTCCAAAACTCTTCATACTAATCACCTTTTTCTATACTCTTCTTTGCTTTTTTCTTGTCTTTGTAGTGAAATCTGTGTTTTACCTTTTCTGTTCTATTTAACCATTGTTGTATTTCATGTGTTCTATACTTCTGATGAATTTTTTCTCTTAGTGTTTTATCACTCTTCTCCTAAAACTTTTCTTTCTGCGGAAAGTCTTTGGCACTCTACTGACATGCTGGCCTTTAGTTTTCACAGCAGTTTCAGTGATGAAATCCATCTGATGAAAAATTTTGAGTGTTTCAGTGTTTTTATTTTTGCTCTTACCAGTTCGACATTGAAGACACCTTATGAACGACCTTGTCTTGATTTGGCTTTCTCGAGCCATAATTTTCAGGGTTATTTGTGTGTCAATATGGCTGAGCATGCAGCAATAGATCTGCAAAAGTGTATCATACCATCCCTCAGCTTGTTTGAGAGCCTGATTTCTGTGGAGCACACCTTTTACAGTGTCTGAGCTATTTATGGCTCTCTCCATGAAGGTGTCTGCTAAGGACAGGAGCTCCCAGAAGGCAGCATTCTGAGTGAAACTCCCCTGAGTTTTGTCAGTAGGGATGGGGGCTGTTACAGACTTGTTTATCTACTACAAAATTCACCACTTTGAATTAAGCACTTTAACCCAATTTTTCAATATATGGATAGAGAGGAAGATGCATTATTCTTTTTTTTTCTCCCAGTATTTAATTTGTCCGAAGTGTGAATTCCTTTTGGAGAGTACCAGTTTCTTCGCTCTGTGTCAAGTTCTATTGTCCATGTGTTGATGATTGGAATACTTATTTGGAAAAGAAAGATGAGGGTTTCAATGGTTGCTTTAAATCACATAATTGTAGATTAAGTAAACTGAATTAGGTCTTGAGCAATTGCAAAAACTATGTTGAGTATATATCTATGTAAATAAGTAGTTAAGTATTTTTCAGAATTTAGAGCTGTAAAAGACATAGCAGAATCTCTTATCTGTTTATCCTTGGAAGCTCCTGATATTCTACATTTTTATGATGTTGATGATATATGAAACTTGTTTGGGAAAGCATATATTTATGTATAGTTTGGCAAGGGTCTTTATTTTTTACATGAATTTCTTCTGCAAATTTGTTCATATTCTTCTGAAAATAAGGAAGCTTTTAATTCTGAGTACCATCATCAATCATGACAATTTTCAATAGCACCAAATACTCATGGTAACTCAAGACATGGTTATATGCCATATTGATCAGTGACATGTTGGATTTTTGTAGTTTTGGGGTGGGTGGAAGCCCTAAGTTAGTGTTGAAGTTTCCATATGTAACTGACAACCTAAGGAGTAGGAAACTCCAGCTAATTTTCATGTACTTTAACTCAGCAAGGTACATTCTTCAATGAATTCATAACTTTGTTCCAAAACATTATATACGAGAAATAAACTTGACATGCCAGGTAGCTGTGTAGCTGTTCAGAGGCCACTGACAAACAGGCTGCAGAAATGAGCCAGCAGGGGCTTCACGAAGCCCAGTGATGTTTAACACCTATAATATAGTAAGTCCTGCAGCTGGGGAAGATTAGCCCCCAGGCACCAGAACAGGCTGAGTGCTGACCAGCTGGAAGGTGGCTCTGCAGAGCCATGTTTGGCAGTCCTGGCAGACAAGGTGGACATGAACCAGCAACATGCCCTCGTGGCAAAGGCAGCCAAAAGCCTTCTCAGCTGTATTAGGCAGGATATCGCCAGTGGGTTGAGGGAGGTGATCCTTCCTTCTGCTCAGCTCGGGTGAGGCACATCTAGAGTACTGTGTCCCAGTCCCATAGCTCCCCAGTGCGAGGGAGACATGGATGCTGAAGTGAGAGGAGAAAAGGACAGCAGATATGAAAGGCAGTTAGCTTTGGACCATGAGAGCATTGAGGTGCAACCCATATGGTGTGGGTATTTTTATGGTGTCAATTTAGTGCATACTGGTTTAGCATTTAACCCTGGATTAGCTTCCATTCTTTGTTTTGCCTGCTTTTGTTGATTGTCCTATCTTAGGTTTTGCAAGGCAGAAAAAAATGTTTATTGTTGCATATCACCTTGCATTTTCAGGCCTCAGCCTTTTGGTTCTGTTCAATCATGAATATATTTCAGCTGCTGTTTTCTGTATAGTTATGAGGTCTCTCATGTAGCAAGATGTGTAAACTCTTATCCCTATGTCCATCAATTTGAACATACTTTGGGTGACTAAGAGCTTAAAATCCTTGCTTGGGTTTCCAAATGCCTCCTGCCAATGCAGCAGTTAGAAGTAGCTGTAAGAATATCACTCCCAGAATTTTTCTCAGAAAAAGAAAAAAGCAATAACATATGCTGTTTGGAGGAAAGAGTTAAAACAAGTTTTGGTGAGGGAGGGGATAATTTCACCCCAAGTGAAATTCCAATGATGCAAGGAATGTGGGTAAATCATTCCTGCCTAAGTCATTCCTACGTCATGCCTAAGCCATCCATCCTCTGTCTGTTTGGAGAACTAGAATTCCTGTATAAAGATAACACAATCTCACCGGGGCCCTTGAGCCTCCTGCTGGGAGGGAGAGGGAGATCATAGAAGCACAAGCCTGTGATAAACTCTGCTTGCAAGAAGATTTTTGTTATGTGGGAGCAGGCAGCAGCCCTGCTTCCACCCCGCTGGGTGGTAGGATAATCAGAGCCTGGGGAGCCTCGGTCCCCACGTTTCTCTGGAGCCCAACCTTGTTATCGGTACTGAAATTAATGTACACTGCAGCTCAGCTGTGATTTGGTGCTCACCCTGGTGACCTGTGTGTGTTTTGCTTCACACATCCCTCCAGAAAACTAGCAACCTGCCCACCATCACAAACCAAACTGATAAAAATCATTAAAAAATCCCCAAAAATGTTTTAGTGAGGTTTGTTTCACTGCAGTTAATGGCACCAATACTGAGGATGAAAAATACTGCATTTATATGATGTAGAAAGGAATGTAATGCTTCTGTAATACCGTGTGACACCACAGGCATGGGCTCTTTTACTGTTCTGCTATGTCTGAGGTCCCACATATATGCAGACAAATACAGAGAGATTCAAACCAGGAGCAGAACTGCAAAACACGTAGGAACACGCACACCTGTTAAAAGAATAACTTGGCATGCCTGTTTTGTAATGATCTGGTTGCTGCTTCTTCCACAGTCAACTCATCAGCATTAGTACCTAGTGTGAGATTGACAGCTTCAAGTTCCACGTGTAAATCTCTGAAATTATTGCTTCTACTAACAGGGATTGGTGCTTTTGGCCTGTTCCCCTAAAAAAGGCATTTAGGCTGGCTTCAGAAAAAGTCATCGTGTCTAGAGGAAAACATTTTGATTTAATTGTGAGATGTTATGACTTTAAAAATAAAATTATTTTAGTGTCATAATCAGTAGGTATGGATTTGTTCTTTTCCACACACAGCTCCAAAGAAAGATGTGGATAGACTTTCTAGTTATGAATACGTCTTCAAAATTGGACTAATATGCACATATACTGTGTAAATGTTCACATCATTTTTGGCAAAGAGTATCTCTAAAACAGGATAAAAATAGAAAGAAAAAAAAAACTAAAAGAAAAAGGGACCTTCTTAGTTAAGATTTCCCAATTATTATTACAATTTTATGATCAGGGATTATGCCTACTCCTCAGACTTGATGCCAGTAAGAATATTTCCATGTCAGTGGACTTCAAGACTAATTTGCTGTGATTACCAGGGAATTACTTTGTCAGCCTTCCTGTTCACTTTTGCAAGGACAGACCTGTTAATTCCAACTCATTTACTTTATGTGGAATGAAAGGTAAATTCAACAGAAGTGGTCATAAGCCTCAAGCTTTTACTAATAACAGTTGATCTTAGTTCTACGTACTGTACTCATAGGACAAAACATCAAACTGTGCTTTAGAAATGACAGGATGCTTAATTCATCAAACAAGGGCATTACTGAACTGCAGCAAAGGGAATGCTCATAGCCACGTGCACACTAAGTTTTGCAGCCAAGAGATACAGCAGAAACATTAAATCTGAAGGTTGGCTTGGCAAAGTATCTCCTACAGACATCAACAGAGTAAGACAGAGCACTCACTCAGAATTTTGAAGGCAGTGGTACACAGGAAGGACAACCAAGTACATGATGTGTGTTTCAGAATAAAAACAGAGGTTACAAAACAGAAAATATTGAAGAGCACAGATTTTAATTCCAGCTGTGTTTACAATTGCATGTGACATAGAAGAAGTTCAAGCAAAATGCAGATGAATTATTTTTTATGTTGTCAGCTCATTTGATGTTGACAGTAATTATTCATCCAAGTAGTCCCTTTCTTTAAAATTATGATAGTGTGCAATACTGATATTCTGCATCATCTGATTAGCACCTTCCTATCTTTTATAATTTTTTTAACCTAATTTTTAAGGTTTAGATTAATTTATAGCTCTGTTGTAATACTATGCAAATGTTAGAGAAATGTATTTTTAATTTATATAAAATTCATGTAATCTGGAATTTTTTTTAACTTAATAATTCAGTGGTCAGTTGCTTTCTTCAAATACTGAGACAGAGTTGGATAAAAGGGAGAAGTATATTCAGTTTAGTTCTTAGTTTTTGAAAGTGGTTGCTTGTGGTATGTTTCCCCCCCTAAAACAGATGAAAAGAAATCCATGTTTTATAATTGCAATAGTGATTCCTTGAATTGACAAATTAATCACATATTTTTGCTTTAACACACAAATCATGGAGGCTCTTATTCTGAAAGTTTAATTTTTAATACAGATTAATAACTGTAAATAAAAAATCAGAATTTAAAATGAGATTAAATATTGGTTATGTGCCATATTTATGCTTTTATCATCAGTCTTCAAAAATGTGTGTACAATCGTGAGCAGAATAATTTTTTTTAATAGAAGTCTAATTTGCAGCAGAATTAATTACTCTGTGTTCTGTTTAGCTGAGGTTAAATCTCCCTGCAGTTTGTGTTATCAAGGAAATGGTTTCAGTAAACAAATCTTGCCATCCTTCTGTAGATTTTAGGGGTTTATTTTTGTTATATTTTTTAAGCAAAACAAGAATTGCTCTATCTCTAGTGATTTTATTTTGTTTTCCTCCACGTTGTCGTCATAGGATCCTGGGTTGGGAGAGACAATTAGAAGTCATCAAGACCAACCTACCTTCAATGATCAGAGACACCTTCAACTAGATCAGATTGCTCAGAGCCCCATCCAACCTGACCTCAAATGTTTCCAGGGATGGGGCATCCATTACACCTCTGGCCAACCTTTTCCAGTGCTTAACCACACTCACTTTCAAAAATGTCTTCTTTTGTCCTGGTTTCAGCTGGAATACAGTTAATTTTCTTCTTTGTAGCTGGTACAGTACTCTGTTTTGAAAACAAGTTAATGGTTTAGTTGTGGCTGAGCAGTGCTAATTTGAAACCAAGGACTTTGCACTTTCCCCTGCTCTGCCAGTGAGCAGGGGCACAAGACACTGTGAGGGAACAGTGCCAGGGCAGCTGACACAGCCTGCTCAAAGGGACATTCCAGAGCAGAGAACACACTCAGGATACAAACTGGTGAAGTTTTCCAGGAGGGGCCAATTGCTGCTCGGTGATGGGCATTGGTCAGTGGGTGATGAGCAACTGTATTGCCCATCATTTGTTTTTCTTGGGTTTTATTCCTCTTTCTCTCTACTTTTCATTAACCTTATTCTTCTTATTTTAATTGTTAAGCTGCTCCTATCTCAGCCTACAAGTTATACTTTTTTTGTGATTCTCCTTCCTTCCCCACTGGAGGGAAAGTGGGGAAATGAGATGTGAACAAATCTGTGTGGTGCTTAGGTGCCAGCTGGGGTGAAACCACAACTTCCTTATACGTAACCTGATACGTGACGCACATGGAGGGGAAAACCAAATAGGGCTCTTCATTCTGAAGGATGTGGTGCTGAGTCATACTTACAAAAAAGCTGGGTAAAGATTTGGTGTATGTTTCAGTTGTTATGCTAGGTATAAGTTGAGAGAAAATGTAGCAAGAAGTTCAGACAGATCATGACAATAATTTTTTTCCATTGTTCCTGGTGTTGTCCAGTCGAGCTTCAAGCATATCTAATGATGGATATTACACAGCATAATCCTGTACATAATCACATAATCCTCCAATCATTTGACTCCTCTCAATGTGGGTTTTTTTCCCTAATATCCAATTGAAATTTCCCTTGCTGCAAATTCCATTTCCTAGTTTTTGTGTGTGTGCATCTCCCAGTGGAATCTGACTCTGTTTTCTCCATATTCCCCATATTCCCTGTTGTGTGGTTGTGTCATCCTATCCTTAAGGAGAAGGGAGCGGCCAAGATAGATAAATTCTTGTGTTCAAAAGGAGCAACAATAGTCAAAGTGCCTGAGAAAGCTTGACCCCCTTATATTCTAGGCTTCTTGTAGTAGTGGAAGGCTGCAATGAAATCTGTTATTGATCTTCAGTTTTTAAGACTAGATAAATCAAAGTCTCTAAATCCCTCCTTTGGCATTCACATGTTTCAGTCTCCTAATCATCTCGGTGCCTCTTCAAAGCAAAAACAATCAATGACTGTCTTGTGCTAGGGAAATTAGACATATACACCCTCCTATAACATGCTGAAGCAGCAAAGAATGATTGCTTCTCTCAACCTGCTGTTGATGCTTTTAGTGTGCAGATGGATATGTGGTTGGCATTCTTTACCACTGCTGCTCTGGCTCAGCTTGTCCAGCAAGACCCCACCCTCTAGATCCTTTACTACAGATTTGAGTGAATGCATCTTAAAAATAAAATGGAAGAAAGTAAATACTCTATTTTGAGTAGAAAAGAAATTTCATTGCTGAAAGCCACTGCTAGCGCAACTGTATGAGGACTGGAAAATTCCATACTGCTGAACACAGAACTTACATGACCTTATGTGCAATGATATTTGTTCAACTATTTAATAATCCATGAATGTAACTGAAGAAGTGAAAATTGCAGGAAAAGATAGAAGTATGCACAAAGAAGTGCATCTGAACATCAGTAGAAATAAGAGACCTGTAAACGACAGAGAAAGGATGTTTCTACTTGCAAGTGCTTGAATTGCAGAGCTTGTCAGGGCATCTTTATGTACTTCTGTGTTATATTAATTATCTTTTACCATTAGGTGGTAGTATAATAGCAGATATGCTAAAAATATATTTTTATAAATGCATTTGCTTTACATATATATGTTACCTAAAATATAAATAATGTTGCTAGTGGTCCTCCTTTCAGATGTTGATATTTTACTTACCATGCTAGTAGTAATACCACCAATATTGGTACATTGTTACAATCTTAAAATCCATTCTATTGAAAACATATTTTGGAAATTGGTAGATGACAGAGCTTCCATAATTCCAAGGTGCTCTGTATAGGTACTATATATCTCATAATACCCTGGGCATAAGTGTGTGCATATTGGCTGTACAGTGAGCAGCATTAGGATATGCAAATCATGAAGACCAGAAAAGAGTACTGGAGTAGAAAAGCCACAGCAGGAGGTGGATGAGCACATTTTCAAGAAATATTCTCATATCATAAGAAAGTCTCTAAAACACTAGATATAAATCGCTAGCTTATAGCTTACCTACACTGCCTGTTTATATCAATGCTTGTGGAAGACATAGATGACTAGTATTTTCTTTAGAGTGTGATTTAAATTACATAAAGTCTGAATAGAGTGTTTCCAGTTGTGCTTTGGCCTCAGGAGCTAGTAAAAATACTCTTTCTTTATTACTGCATGAAAATAATATAATGGCATTGAATTTTTCTTAGTCTAATATTATATTTAACATTCACCTACAATACAACCACATATTAGACTGGAGTAACACATTTTTTTCCTTTCAGATTTATGCTTTTGTGCTACTTTTAACTTCAGACTAGATGGAATATTTCCATTGTAGTATTTTTTTGCTAGCTCCCCCCACTCTGTCTTGTGTCTGTAAAATCTTGTATATTTGAAGTAAAGAGAAGAGTAGTTTATTTTTCTTATCTCTTGGTTTTTTTGTAAGAAGAAGGTGCATTTAAAAAGTGTATTCTGTGGCTTAGTTTTATTATCATCTTGGTTATTTATCGTCTCAGGTCTGTAAACAAGTCAACTATTCTTAACTTCAGAAGCGCTTTCCCTGATTTGTTATAATGTAGGTATTGATTCTGTTCACGTGGCTTTTATACAATTCCAGGCTTCCCAGTGGGCTCTTACACCTGACTACAATTAGTGATCTTCCAAAATATACCAGTGGTGTTTTGACTTGATTATTGGCATTTAGGTGGCGAATCATCCTCTGTAGAAATGTACATATCTTGTATGATTTTGTGAAGCAGACCTTGTTTGGTATGCCCTGTTTCACTAATACACACGCACACACACCCCCTCCCTCCTTCCCTAAGCAGTTGCTAAGTTTTTGCTTTATCAATTCAACTTCTTGTGAAGTAAAGGACCATGCCCTATACATATTCTCATTCTTTTGAAGGTTTTGGGAGTCCTTATATGATTAAAAATATTGTTTTCTGATCCACAGTTTGAATCAAGGATTTGAATTTGAAATTATTTTTTCTATGCTGTAGTAAAGATGGATCTATGTCTTAGGATATTTCTGTCACAGGAAAATCAGCTGCATCATGTTCTCTGTGTATCTTGAAATATACAGAAGAGTTAGGCTTTCTATGTCTGTAAGAGAAGATTCATAGAACAGCAAATTTCTCAGGTATATACTAGCCTTATACATCCATAATGTACAGCCTCACAGAAAATGTTCAATAAAAGTTGAACTACCAGACTGAGTTCTAGATGGAATTTACAACCTTTTTGTCATATGGAATGTTTGGAAAGAATAAACAAACAAATTAAGAAAAAAACAGAGCAATTGTTATCAGTAGAGGTGCACTATTAAATATTTTTCTGATTAAATAATGGATGTAATGGAAAATTAAATAATCAAAGAATTTCTCAAAAACTGTTACAACTGTAGCTCATATTGAACAGCCAGTGAAACTTTGCTTTATAACATACAGTAATAAACTGACAAAGATGGAAATGCATGAAAAATAATGGCACAGTCATAGAGACAAGGTCATGTTGTGTAGCATATTTACATGAGTTTACATAGTTACATCAGCATCATTTTACAGCTATCCATGCTAATATGTGTTTTTTAACTTCCCAGAGATATTTTGTCAGGGTTTTTTGTCTTCTTGTAATATGGTTGCCCATTATCTAGCTATACTGCCACTAATCTAAGTATTTTGATGATACCTTAAGTTTTGGATTGGAATGATGCAGTTTTTATTACCAGATGAAATTGGTTAGTTTTGAAATCAAGATGTTATTTCAGAATATATTCAGAAATAACACTTGCATTTATTTCAATTTCTATTCCATATGAACTGATGTCTTGCCAGAATTTAATATGGTTGATCTGGTGTATCTTGTCAGCTTCTCTTATTTCATCTAGTGTATTTCCCACCTTGAAAATCTTGAACTAGTTACAGTTCCTCAAACACTTCCAACACGAGTATCTGATAATGTTTCATTAACACTCTTTAAAAGTATTCCAGTTTCCTGATGCACACTGTTATTCTTGATGCTTTCTCAAAAGTATAGCCATGCTTAGTAAGATCTACAAAAAATATGTAAACATTTTTTATTAGCAAAGTTTGCTGAATGCTTGTGTTAATTTGCAGAATGCTCAAAACATTCTTCCACCACACCCCTAAGCTCAATCTATATACTCAAAAGTTGGAAGTATCTGTATGAAAACATTTTACAAGCTGTTAAATATTTACCTTCTTCAAACTCTATAAGTATTGCCTCTCAGCATAAGTTTCACCAATACATTTTCAAAAGATCATTTTCTTCAGGCCACATCGGAATTAAATTCTGTTTAGATCTGACTTGCTTACCCACATAATAAACTTCCATACATATTCTTATTTAATTGATCTGACCTTTCATTTCTTCTTTAACAAATTTATCTGCATAACTATCAGTTATGTATTTTTTATGTTGCTTTGCAATGTTTGCCCTGCCCCAAACAGTAAAGTTAAATTGCTTTCAGGCAACAAGAATGGACTTTTCCTCTTGGAATCCTATTGTGTCATTTGGAAGATGGCAATATTTAGAAATTAGAATTTAATTAAAAAAATATTTCTCTTTCTGCAGGCTACTTTAATGTTTAACATTGTTGGTAGAATATGTACAACAAAACTCTTACTCTAAGATTTCTTCCTGTTTTGTGGCTCTTCAATTTGTCTTTCAGGGTAATAAAAAATAATTATATAGTCTTTTTTTTAATCCATTGTCATGTTTAAGCTAGTCAAAATGTGGGAGAGTTTCCCTCTTCAAATCAAAATAAACTCAGAAGATTTTCGGGTATCCTTCCTCAGAGAAATTCAGAGGTCATCTGGATGTGTTCCTGGGCAGCTGGCTGTAGGCGGCCCTGCTTGAGCAGGGGTTTATGACAAGAACTCCCAAGGTCCTTCCAATCTTAGCCAATTTCTGATTCTGCTATTTTTGCGGTTTTTTAATCACTGTTAGGTGATTGCTTTTCTTTTTTTTCTCCCCGGCGTTGTGAATAGGAGTTCAATATATTATCTCCTTTTGCCAATATGAATATCTGTTTAGGAAGCAGTCAACATCTTAGACAAGGTGATGCTGAGCATATGAAATAGATGTGATGCTGGGGAAATGACTGCCAAGGGAACCTCTTCTGCTTAGACGAGAAGCACCTCCTTGACTTGGAGGAAAGAAGTGTGTTGTAGGAGTAGATTCTTTCTCTATTTTTTTTTTTAATTTTGAGAGGAGTATGGAGAGGATTATATTTTTTTCCCTGCACTTTTCTAGGGGGAAAAAAAAGAAATATTTATTAATACAATTTAATTTATAAATATTTTTTGAAGCACTGATACTAATGTGGCACAGATTTCAACACTTTTCTTCATTCTCTCCTTATTAGTCGTGGTGGCCACTTATCTTCAAGGGATATCCATACAGAAAACTGGGAGACAGATTAGATTTTACATAGAATCAGAGACTATTAATTTCTCCTGATAATCTTGATCATTAGGTAAAATTTTGTTAAAACTGAAAATTTCTTTTTTTCAAGTAAACTTAAGCCATCTTATATTTCAGCTGCTTCTGGTTGGAAAGCATACAGTTCTCTTGTTAAGGACAAGACCCTATATAATATTCAGTTCAGTTTTTTAGAAGTGTTACAGGTAGTGTATTGTGTGCTGTTTCTAAAATGATGTCTAAATCTTTTTCTGTGACCTTTGTTCAAAACTGAAATTTAAATTCTGGCCAAGGGCAAATACATGTCATCTTTTTCCCCCCCAAAATTTAAATTCTGTTGTTGTGTGTCCTGCTGTTAAGAAAGACAGTAAAACTGCAACTATTTAATAATAAAGTAGAAAGGGAATAGAAAGGGAAAAAACAAAGCATCAAAGAGATAAGAAACAGTCCTGAAAAAGGCCACTACATTATAAAAAAATAAATTCTACACAGTGCATTACTACTGTCCATTATGAATTGTTCCAATTTCCAATGTTTTCTTGCAGATGAGGCAATTCATTATGCAAAACCCATGAATTTATGTCTCACTTCACAAAACACACCAATTTTACTTCGCTAAGTTTCCACTGGCCTTTGTGGAATTATTCTCAGCGTACATAAATGTAAATGAGGATACAATCAGGCCTTGGGACTGAGTCCTGATCTTGTAGAGTGAAGCAATCTGCAAACTCAAGAATGCAAGGAGAATAGCAATTATCTATTGTAGCTGCTGTTCTTTAATGTCTCAGGTTTAAATAGGAGAAGATCAAAGAGTCATTGCACTATATCCTGATAAACCTGGAGGCACAGCAGTTATTGCAATCTATCAGCACGATCCCCGCTCAGACTCTTCCAGCAGACTAAACAGTGAAAGGTTTGGAAGATTCTCCTGCCCAGCCCAGTGAAGAATTTTACATAAAGAACAACCATTATAAGAAAACAAAAGCTGTTACATAATTTTTGCCAAAAAAGGGATGCACACAAAGACTTTTTTCCATATTCTTTGTGTAACACCTAACACAGTAGGATTCTATTTCTACCTGGAGGCAAAATACTAGTATTAGTATTGCATATTATAAGGGGATGGAACTGGCTCTGCATAGGATTCACACTACATATGAGTTTATATCTGTAAGCTTAAGGGTGTTTTTCCCCCCATCCTCTTTAGTGCTGGTGCTTGATATGATGATTATTATTACTTTTATTGAACTTCTTCTCCCTTTTTATTGAACTTTTTCTGCCTTTTTTAATTGAACTTCTTCTCCCTGATTAACACCAGGACAATGCTAGTAATTAAAACATGAGGAAAAAACTTTGCCTGGACAGTGTGTAGAGAGACTCTTGATGACACAGAACCTGCCTTTTATAAACATAATCCTTGTGTTAGGAGCTCCTTCACTCATAACAAAGTGAATATAAATAGAAACAATTTCCATCTCCATTCATGATCCACTCTTCGCTCTTTTACCCTTCTTTATTTCTGGATCTGCTTTCTAAAAATGCCACAGGGTCCAGACACAGTGAAACAATTTATTTATTCATTTTTCTTTTTTGATTGAATTCCTAGCACCCAATTTCTGTTTTAAATTTTTAATGTCTTTATGTCACTTTGAGAATGCAACATAAATAAAAAAATGTATATTTCTTCATGGACTCATAAATTCAGAATGTCAACAGCTGTTGCTCATCTTTTTGGTATACATTTCAAGCTTTTATTTCTGGGTCATAGGAGTCAACAAAATGAGGTTAAGTCAGAGCCTGCATACTTATGAGGTTTAGAGAGTATATTTGTGTGACTCTGAAGGGAGATAAATGTGCTATTATGAGAAATAGATGCAAGAATCTGCATTAGTTGCAGATGTTTATGAGCTAACAGAAAAAAGCTTGAAAATACACTGGAAATCCTTACTTGCAGGAGTCTTTATGAAGTCCAATTCAGTACTTTGCATGGTATAAAATGTTTCTGTATATTATTAATAAGAAAGTTCTGGATACCCAATCTAGAGACCTCCTTGGAAGATTTATGAGGATCCTAGAAGGATATATTTTCAAATCAATATATTTGATATAAAAATCAGTGGAAAAACATCTTGTGTGTGTTTATGATTTTGTATATGTATAATAGTTGTATGTGTTTGGCAGTAAAAAAAGTGCTCACATAATGAATCTGGAGCTTTCTACAAAGCAATTGGGATGTCATAACTTCTTGAAATATTATCATTTTCAGTTGTATTATCTTTAAACATTAAAATGGCTGTGTTCTAATCTCAAGTTTTTTAATTGTACTAGTTTCCAACTGGCTGTTTTTTGGTGAGTCATCATGCTATACAGGAAAGATGTGCTCAGGAGTGGAATCAAAGTCAGTGATATGATCTGTGGTGAAAATTTGGAGGAATATAGTCTTCAACATTAAGGGGAAAAAATTTACCCTGTGTTCAAGCATGTAATTCCTAGTCTCCATTGGAAGAGGTGTATTTTCTGTGGGCAAGATGAAATCAAAATAAGGCATTAGTATCAAAAGTAGAGATTTTGAAACACATATTTGGAGAGTAACTAAGGTGATAACATTTTCTGTAAAGTAAATTTAAATATAGTAAGACACCGCGCCTTTCGCAAAGAAATTGTCTTTTGTTAGACTATTATAAAATCAAATTTATGTGATAACACATTACACTAATAAAAAACCACAAAATAACATTTTAAAGATATGTGAATAAAAACAAAATAAAACAACCCCCAAAACAAAGCAGCACTGAATAAATTTCCTTAATATCAAGAAACATCTCTATAGTTAAGACTTCTGCTTAGAGTGTGTATTCTGTTTATTTTAGCATTTTTCCAAATGAAAAATTCCCTGTGTAATCAATCATTTGAACGTGCAGAGAAAGTAATTTCCCCAGATTATGAGAGCTACAGTTTCCAGTCGCAGAAGGAGTGCTAAGTAACAGTTCACATCCCCTGGCACTGTTCTGTGGGGACAGTAAGCCACCAGCAGATTTCATTGACACCTCCGTGAGAAACATTGCACTGGCTATGAAGCTTCCCACGTTTCTGTGGGGATTCTTTACAGTGAGTGGAGACTTTTCATTGACAGTCACATCAAATGCATAATGGAAGTGTAAACCTGCAGAGGAAATAGTTCTTGAAACTCAGTGTTACCTAGTCTGGATAAGTACTGCAATTCAAATCTAACTAAAAAAGGAAATTTTCTTCCCTTTCATAGTCCTTTTGCATGTTTACCTCTAGTATAATTTTTGCAGCTGCTGATTGCCATCAGATGGGGTTCCCCTCCCAGCTTTTCTTGAAATTTTTTTTTTCTGTTCTTTGGGTTTTTTTTAAATCTGGGTACATTTGGGAAAAAAAAAAAAAGGAAAAAAAAAAAAAACAAAAAAAACCCCAAAACCCAACCAAAACCAAAAAAAGGTGCTATTCAAATGTTCACGTTAACAAGTTCAGCATTTCATTGTGTGAGTTCAGGGTACAAAGGTGTACCCCTCAGATGGAGGGGCGTGCTGCACAGGAGAGGTATCATTTGTTAGCAAGCTGAAGTAACACCTACTGGCTGCTGCGTTATGACACGCTAGATGGAAAACTTCCCCTTTCCTTTGCCTCCTCCTTCCTTCGCCACCCTCCTTTCCCCTGGAGACGCTGGGAGCAGGAGCGGCCCAGGGGCTGCTGTCCCTGCTGCGTGCGTGGCTCGGCCCCTGCCATGGAGCCGCTAACTCCTGATCATGACAAGCACCAGGGGTGCAGCGAAAGTGTATTTGGCCTTCTAGAGCAGAGAAGGTCAGAGTCCGGCTCGCTGAGGTTCAGGCCGACACCTCGCTGCAGAACCTGCCAGCGCCTCTCGGCGTCGTAAGGCCTCGGGCTGTGCTGGCTGCGGACTGGATCGCTGCTAAACGACGAGAAGGGAGGAGCTGGACACTCGCCGGGGGCTAAACTTGGTTTATTGGAAAGCCCACGATGTCCCAGCGAATGACCCAGAACAAAGGGTGCCTCGGGGTTATAAAGGGAAGGAGCGGACCCGGGAGGGGTTTACAGAAGACCAATAGGGGGAGAAGAGGGGATGAACTTAACACAAATGACACAGTGGAGAGCCAAATAGGTACCAGGTATGGGAGGGGCCCCGGGACCACAGCCAACCACAACCCCCAAAGAGGAGAAGCTTCTGGAATACTAGGTGGAGTGGGGGGTGATTGACTTGGCCCAGGGAGGAGAAAAAGCATACATATAAGGGAAAATGGGGAGGAGGAGTTATATAACCGAACAGATTGACAATAGAACTGGCAGGGCTGTGGCGGGAAAAGTGAGGAGGGCAGAACCATTTTACACAAAATGGGGGGGAGCAGATACATAAAATGGGGGAGGAATTAAATGAACTTAATGAACACACTACAGCAGAGTGGCAGCTGGTGGATGACAACGCCCAGCACCTGCCCCACCTGCCAGGCCGATGGTTGCACATGAGAATTCTTTGCTGCATTGATAAAGGACTTGCTCTGTCGGTGGGGCGTTGCAGATGGCACGGTGGGGAAAGGGTGAAGGGACAACATCTGCATCAGGACATACCAGTGCTGTTTTAACCTTTGTATTCCTTCCTCTGTAATCCCTCCGGTGCTCTGTTTGTATGGTATCTATTTTTTAGCATTATGGGATTTTTTTTATTTTTCTGTCTCCTTTTTTTTTCTTTCTTCATTTTAATTTTATGTTTGTGCCCAGTAATGCACTTCAGCTTAATGGACTGCTTAAAGCAGAAAAAGCAGTCTCTCCTTGTTTTTACTTTAAATCCTGCCTTTTCATTTGAGGAAGGGAGAGAAGCCTGAATATTGAAACTTGCTGGCAGCCATTACATTTTGTCTTACATTTTAAATATGTATATATTGTTTATGGAGAAAGGAAGGAAGAAAACTTGGCAGAGGGACTCAGGTCCTGCCACAGAGAGTAAATGAAGCATTGTTTTTACTCCATGGGACAATCGCTGAGCTGCTGGATCTGCAGCTTAGTGGAACATTGCAAAACAGACACAGTAGGGGGTAAGAAACTAAGCTTTATACAACTCTAAATGATTTACAGACATGCAAAACTGTGGATGCTCTGCCCATTAATGAGATGTTTGCTATTTAAAATTCCTTCCTTTCATGAAGTTATGCCTTTGTGCATATACATCCATGTTTTTTCCTTTTATTTAAAATTTGTCAGCCAAACAAAATCAGGAAACTCATTTTTATAGTTCCCATGAAGATTCTAAAGCATAATTATTATAAAGCCAAATATGAAGAACAAAGTTTTTATGTGGGATGTTCTTTTGTTAATATTTTTCATAAAAATTATTTTCCATTGATTAATTTCTAAAATGCCAGAGACATTGGGGTTAGTCTTTTATTTTTGTGCTCCCTAATTGAAAAAATGCAACTATCATAGTTTGACTTGCCAGAAAACAGAATATTGTCAAAATAAAAAAATTAGATCATATGAAAAACAAATTTGCTAAATAGACAGCGATGATTATTTGATAACTTCTCTTTGCCTATGCCATGTTCAAAGGTAATATAGCAGTATTTATTTTTTCTCCTGATACATAAATGTTGGCTATTGGAGAGAACAAAACACAATATTTATACACAAAGAGATGGATGCATCCAGAAAATGTTACATCTCTTGTCTGAAGAGCAGTGTCATGAATAGAGTGAGTGCAGTGTGTTGGATGTTTATTTAAAAGGAAAATTATTCTAGCTCCCACTGATGATGGAATTACAGACTGCTAATGGCAGCATGCAAATTTGTTAGATTGCAGGTCAGTTGTGATCCTACTTCAAGTAAGCATAACTTCACTGCTCAATCAACCTCTGCGCGTGTCAGACTGTGCCAGAATCTGTGGCGGCTAGCTCCAGGCTTGCTGCTCACGTAACTTATGAGAATATTTTGTTTATTTATTATTTATTTGAGTTTTGTTTTTCCTGTTCCCCTGTCCTACACTCTGTAAATCCCTGCCCAGCCTGGCATTTCTGTGGGGGCTTTTTCTGGGGAGGGTTTGTTTGTTTTAATTTAAAGAGTGAATTTGCAAATAGTAAATTGGTTATCTATCTATCTATCTATCTATCTATCTGTATGTATGTATAAATTTATAAAGTGTCACTGGAAAAGTGCAGAGTTTTATATATGTATTAATGTAATGACTCCAATGTAAAATCTGAAATTCTATAGGAATACAAAATAGTTTATGGAACCAACAAAGTTCTTATGGCCTTATGAAAGACAAAGGCTGTTTTATTTATATTTATTTTAGAGTTTCCTGGTAAATGAACCATGATATAGTCAAAGTTTTTCTTCCAATTACCAAATAAAGGAACTGAAGTTTTGTGAAAGGTCCAGTATGCTTCTTTGGTTCTTGATGTGCTTCAGCATGTGTTTGTCTGTCAGGGTGAGCCAGTTACAGGGTGATTGAGCTATCATACTAAAAATCAGCCAGCAACATAATATTTGAACTCTTCCATTAAAATGATATTTTTCTAAGTATTTGGACATCCATCTAATGATTGATACTTTTCAAATTAGTTTGGGAGAATTCATCACATTCAGTGATCTTATTTGATGAAATACTTCCAGTTTAAATTAGGTGTCGCTGTAGGTTATGCTGCTCTATTAACAAAAGAAAATTTTTAGTGTTTTGGATTGATCTTTTCAAGGACATCAATACCTAGAAATACTCACAGAAATGTACATAATATAAATGTGATAGCTATTGTAAGGGAATAGATTTTTCCCCTAGAAAGTAAGATATAAATGGACATATTAGTTAAAGATGTTAATGCAGAAACTATATCTCATTTGTACTTAGCTATAGTGATGTTGAAATTTTAATATAGTTTAAGTATTGCCAGTAAAAATGAAAAGCACTGCAAAATATGCAAAACCATTTCACATCTGTATGTCTTGAAATTGGAATTTCTCTAAGTGCTGGTTTAATAGACCAAAAAAACCTCAAATCAATAATCCTAAATTAAGTTCCCATTATTGCAAGGTCAAAATGAAAGAAATAGAAGCTTCAACAAAGGGAATTATGCAGTGTTTATTGAGCTTGTATTAAGTGGTATAAATGTGTTCAATCTCACCTTTTGTCTGTGAGAAAAACCTGGTTCTATTGAAGTGAGTGGGAAAACCTTTCTTCTCTGTGTTTGCTTTTAAAGATATGGTCTGTGTGGATGGTAAATGGGTTTGACAGAAGCAAAGTAATTCAAAGCCTGTTCACCAGTGGAATTGTTCCACATCCTTATGAGGAGAAAATATCTCTTCATTTTCTTTATAGAAGGGCATTAAGAAGCTTTAGCATTAATCTATTTGGAGCAAGTTATCCATTCACATAGTCCATCCAGACTGTAAGCATCCATCTGTACGAAGACTGTCAGTTCTCACTGAAATATGTTTCATGGCATTAAGTAGGTGGTAGAGAGTTTTGCTTCTTTACAAGCAGGATGATATATTGATTATCTGAAACAAAATTTGCATAGAGGTGAAGGAAAATCGTTATTACTCGGTATGGTAAGAGACAGGCAGTATGGAAAAAGCTATTACACAGTATTAGCTGACAAGCATTGATTATTTATAAAGCCGGTCACATCCATGATGATATCACTCTATAATTACTTTTGTAGACAGAGAAAATAACCCAGACATTCCAGGAATATGCAGGCAAATCTTAGTACTTCATACATTGCAGCTGATGGACTACCAATAGGTTTATTATAAATTAGAAGATATTTTAGACTTTATGTGGCAATTAAATTTTGGCAGCTGACAAAATAACTAGTTCATTCAGGGTCAAAATTAATCCATGTTTCAGTCTATATTCTTTTCCATTAATTTAACTTTAAAATTCTTTGAGGTTTTTGAATATTTTCAATGTTCATTGGGGGTTGTAGAATGATGTTTTAGTTTTCACATCTGTGGAGTTATGCTTACAGTTATGCTTATCTCTATGCTTACATATTTTGTAACTATCAACTTGAATGATATATACCCTGCCATGTGGAGATCACGCTGGAGTGTGAATAACAATGATGATATACTTACTGTAATAATATTTTTGAATATTTTCAATTTGAATATTTTCAATGTTCATTGGGGGTTGTAGAATGATGTTTTAGTTTTCACATCTGTGGAGTTATGCTTACAGTTATGCTTAACTCTATGCTTACAAATACAGCTATTGCATTACTTGATCTGATGCTGAGTCTGCATTCCAGATTTATCCTCAAGCACACAGATGCTTGTATTCCCACAGGCCAAGCCTAAAGTTAATGGAAAATTGATTCACAGGGTTAATTAAGGTAAAAATGAGAAACACTTTATTAATTGTCTTATTAAAAATAGAAATAATATGACAACAGAAGCATTAAAAATTCTAGATAACTTGCAAGTATGACCCAGAAATGTATTCAAAGCCCTTTTAGGTAGATGAGATAGTCCAAAGTACGCTTGTTCACAATAAAAGATTAATATCCAGTTGTAGGATGTGCCTTCCTGTGGCCAAAATTTTCAATACTCTGTTGAGTACAGTAATGTGGTATGTGATAATTTTATGTGATGATTAATATATTTAATTCTGAATCATAATGACTTGAACCTGGTTTCAAAATGTCAAGTTGTGAAAACACAACTTGTTTGCAGATGGCTGATTGTAGACAGCTCTTAAATCTGGTAAAAATAATGTTATATTGGTATATAGGGATTGTAAAGTCAAGGAAAATATATCTAAACAAGAAGTAAAGTGCTTTTCTTATGCAGAAGGCCAATCAACAATTATGTTTGTTGGGAGACATACTAAAACTTCTGCCACATGATGTTTAACTCCAGATTCAAGCTCTTTTATTTACAAGAGTAGAAATGCCTTCTTCAGAATTATTTCTCAAATGAAACATCTTTAACATCTTTAAGGGTTTAAATTATTATTGTGTGAATCTAGCACACTTTTTGATGGAGTTTGGTGGGGTTTGTTTATTTGTTTGCTTAGTAATTTCAGAAACCAAAGCATAAGTTAATAAAAAAATTTAAAATGTCAAGGAAGATCTAAAACCCTTTTTTTTTTTCCTGGGGCTAAGAACACTAGAACACTTTTTTGTTTCTCACTTTTTATTTCTTGTCCTATGAAATATTTCCTGTATGTATGTGTACAGAAAGAGGGAGAGGTGTAAACTTCTATCCCTCCTCTCAACTCCTGCTTTCATGCACTTCTACTTGATATGTTCCATTTGAAATTACTCTTGGTAGTGTGAAGAATAGTTGATATGTCAACATTGGAAATATGTAAAAATTTTTTACATGTTTGGCATCTAGACAAGCACCATTTTTGCCCCCAGTGAAGGACCCAGTAAAAGCCACTTGCCAAGAATAAATGAGATTTTTTTTTTACTGATTTTATAATACTAAAGTAATACCATCCTGAGTTCATTCTCAGTTTGATTGTCATGGTCCCTGAAACAGAGGCTTTGAGACTGATTTTTCTTTGATTAAGTCTGACCGGGGAAGATATTTCAGACACTGACATCCCTTTAAAATTCCTGACTCAGAAGTCATAACAGAGACCCTCACCTACAAAATATCAAGCATAATGAGAGATCCTGATAAGAACAGTGGACTGATCTCTATTCCAGATTGTGAATCTACTCCTGGGAATAAGTCTAACACTATTTCTCTTTAATTAGTAAATGAGAAAAATGCCTTTTCTTTGAATTTGTATTTAAAGTTTTGTAACTCAGACATCAAAAGAAGTAAACATTTATTGCTAAACAAATTTAAATGTTGGTGGTACATAGAAATATTTCTATAGTCTCTCTTTCATGACAATAGACGGGCTTAGACATAGTAAATGGTGTGGAATAATTATTTTGAGAAACATAAGAAACAACTTACAGCTAATAAAAGCACACATTTTGGTGATTTTTAGTTATAACTGGAATTGAAATACAATTAATTTAATTTTCTATTGCAGCAAAATATTTTGTTCTATCATTTCTATAGACAGTCTTGAAACTTGCAATTTCTTCTCGCGCCTTTATGAAAAAAATATCTTAAATAAGTAAATCAGTGATAAAGCATACTTGTGGACTGGTTTAAAAATTATAATATATAAATATAAATTAACTATATCCCAATTAAAAAAAAAATAGAAACCCTCCATTAATGCTAAAGCATAGCAAGGTCCACCAGCTGGAAGATAAATTTGGCTGAAGTGTTCCTTCCAATGATTATCCATTGAAATACATATGTTTAATAGAAGTTTTATTTTAATGACCATTAGTAATTTTGAAAAAAAAAAAATCTCACCTTTAAATTAGATTACTGAAATGGTAAAATGTTACTGGGTATTAAAAGAGAAATTTTGTTATCATTGATGGTACATTGATATTTGTGAAGAACGTTTCATCTAGCAAAACTGTAGGTTAAAAAGTATTTAATTACGTATTGCCCTTTTTGGATGTGTTTGCTTAGTAAAAGAACTAGAAAGAATAATTTTTATGAAAAAAAAATGAAGTAGTTTTATGAGTTGCATTACTTTGCAATGCAAAAAAAACATTCCTCTGGTTTTGGTGGGGTCAGTGGGGGGCAGTCTGGGGAGTGTCACTGACTTGTGACTTGTTCTTTATGATTCTGTTACTGAGGCTAAAAAGTTCTGAATGGGTTATTTTCTGACTCCTTGTGCTCCCATTACTAGAATAGATGAAGAGGCACAATCTCTCTCCTTGTTTCCAAAGAGTTATTTGAATTGCATGGCAGTATGAAATTACAAAGAGTTATAGAAGGATTCTTATCCTGTGCCAGGATCTGATTCATTTCAAGAATCTAAAAATTGATTTAGTTAAGATAAAAATCCAACCAACTATTTCTTTTGAAGCCAAATATAAATTCAAAACTTTCTTGAGGTTAAGGAAAACATATTCTTTTAACTCTATCATTTTGTTCTCTTCCTGACTTGGATTGCAAGAATAAAATGAAAGAGGTGACATATGAAAAAACATTCCAATGCTGTTTTACAAACAAAACCATCTCAGAGTGAAATTCAGTGGCATAGACTAGTCCTGATTCAGATGAAATTGAGGAGTTTCTAAACTGTCTTTTTTTGCAGAGACTTGATCCTGTGGACTGGTTAGAGGGAAAATTCCGCCTTCAAACCACTTCAAATTGTTCTAAACATTTGTCATGCATTAAATTGAGAATGACTGTCCCTTACTCTCCAGCTCCTCAGCCAGCAGAGGACTCTAAAAGGAGTCTCTGTTCCAGCTACTGAACTCACTATTCATTTTCGCTCCAAAATAATTAATGATCTATAGTGTCAGCCTGAGTTAGTCTTCTCCTTTTTCTTCCATTCTCATTTTCCATCTAGTTTTTGAGCTTAACTGCTTTAAGTTGTATGACCTTAACTGTTTTAGATAAACTTTTACTAATATTACTGTGAATTTCCTTTTTTCTGCAATCCCTAGTGAACAGAAAGCATGCTCTTCATATTGGTGTGCACTAAATATACAGGAGGGTCACACAATTTCATGAAATACCCTGGTGCCCCTTCAATTAAAACATGGGGGTAGACAGAATGAGATATTTAGGCTAGAGTTTAGCTCTTCACCTTTTATCTAGCTTGTTGCAGAGGAAACCCACAGCTCCTGTAATAGGGTACATGAAGTTTCCCAAAAGGTGATCATTACACTCCATTTCCAGTGAAAGAAATCGTGCTTGAATTACTCAGGTTAGGGAGACATAAGATTGAAATGCATATCTTTAGTAAGTGTTCTAAGGCTTGAATGCCTTCTGCAAGGTCATTGTTTGAGGCAACTGTCATGTGCATTTTTTTATCGTGTTTAAAATATGGTGAAAAGAGAAGATGTTTCATTCTCCCATTATAGCACTTAGAACACTGATGGAAGAAGTTGACTTCCTGTTTCTGTCTTTGTGGCTTTAAAAAAGTCCTTTAGTCCTTGGGAGCATAACTAGCAGACTGGGTGCAGAGTAGACTTTTTGAGAATAGTGCAATTTCTTCTGCTGCAACCTTAATCTTTGGCTGAGAATAATTCATGTGATTGAGCACTGGAGCTATATCACATGTCACAGTAGCCAGAATTCTTAGTGTGAGGGCAAAAAAAAAAAAGCTTGTGCTTCAAGCCGAATTTCAATATGTATTTTATTATTTTTCATAAGAACAAGAATATTTTCACTAGTAACCCACAGAGACATACATTTGTTCCCATGAGGGCCGGGGGAGGAAAAAAATGAATATTTTTTTATGTAATGCAGAACATTCATCAGGTAGGAATATGAGTAAGTGCACAAACACCAAGCTCAGAATAGCTGAAGACTGGTAAATAGGGTTATGTTTTGAGCAGATGATGTAACTGAGTGTGGTTTTTCAGTGGTATTAATAACCATTGAAAACACGGAATTGTACAGGGAAATGTGCAGAGTGCCGCCACCACTTTTTTTTGCTGCAGATGTGCTCTGAAAATGCCTTGATTGTGCATTGTTGTTGCTATAGGGAATGTGTGAAATGTATGGATTAAACCTCAGCCAGACTTCCAGCTGTTTTTCCTGAGGCCTGTCAGTTTAGGGACAGAAGCAGATCTCAAGATCATGTTGTTCTTGACCACTTGACTACCTACTGACTTCTTAGGCTATCTAAGAGCCCAGCAAGAGGCTTTTTAGAGTTTATGATATGAAACTGAGTATAAAAAAAATGTAGAGGTCTATGAAAGACAACTAGAATTTCTTTGTATGCTTTGTATTTACTTAAATACTCTTATATCCTGAGAAATATCCTGTCCTGTGTTTAGAATCCACTTTTCTGTCCAGAAAGTGCATTTATTTATACCTTTCTAGATAGCTTTCAGATGGTTTATTAAAACCTTTAAAGCAGAAAGCACAGAAAATGTGCTGGTAATTATGTGACTATTTAGTGTGTGTATGCACAAATGTTAAGAGAGTAGATTGGAGAACTTAAACTGAGAAACAAAATTTTCAGTGTGTATACATAAAAAGTTATGCCAAATCAAACTTTGTTCCTGTTTTGGTTTTGCTTTTAAGCTGCATAAAATGTTATTTTAAACCTTGTGATACTTTGATGGACCCAGTCTGTCAGACAACTTAGTCAGAAAAAAACAAATATTAATACATTGACTCTGTTAGTAATGATGCCTATTTTGAAAGTGGTCATGAAATGTACCAGTTTTCAGAAAACTTAAGAGGGCTTTTTAATATCTTTCTGTTGTAACTTCTCTCAAGGTGTTAATATGCAATCATTACCCTTGTGTCTGGAATATGGGATATTAACCTCTTGCAGGAAAAGTGTTTCCCCAGAGGGTTTATTTTTGTATTTTGTTTAACTAGCTTTTTACTCATTAGTGTCAGAAAAGAAAAGAGATTAATGGAGAATGTGTTGTGTTCTGATAAATAGGAAAATTTCTTTTACGAGTCAAAGAAAATGAACACAAAATATATAATCACTGATATCTTTTATTTTTCATGATGAAAACATTAAGTAAGATAAATTCATAACTTAACCTAATCTAGATATTATGCATTCCAAATATTTTGTTGGAATGAAGTAAAGTTTAAAAAATGTTCTTAGAATGGCACTCATAAATTACTTCTAGCTCCAGCAAGTGCTCTACGTGTTGAATTGAAAAGATTTATTTCACAGACTAAGCAATCCTGTTACTGGGATACCAATGCTTGCCAGATCAAAGCTCAGACCATGGTAGAGCCAGAAGCTAAAACAGGGTCTCTGGACTTAATGATTGCTTCCATAACAGGAAGAAAAGCAGAAGGCAATTAATTTTTTAAAATATAATTAACAGATATCACATCTGTGTTTTTTGTTATTATTCACTATGCCAAGTCCCTATAGTGTAGAAAGTTTTAGTACAAGTAATCATTTAAGCTAATATTTTGCAGGCAACCAAATATAATAAAACAGGGCATTATCTCAGCGAGTTTCACTGACACTAGTTTCCAGAAAGAGTCTAATCTTCCCTTTGTTATGGAAACCCAAATTGCCTCAATAATTCTAAGGATAAGAGAAATGAGCAAAAAGTAATGGAAAGGGAAATTATCTTCTTCTTCATTATACAGGGGCTTTAAATGTACACTAATGACATTTTTTGTGTACGCATTAATATTCCCAAATGCAATGATACTGCAAGCTACCTAATGGATCTATACAAAGAATCACTATTGAGACAATTATTTCTATCTCTTCAATCAAGTGAGATGGGTTTTCAGCAGTTGAAGGTCATACGTGTGTATCAGCATGCTTTATTCTTTATCATGAGATCATACAATAATTCAGATTGAAGGAAACCTCAGGACGTCTCTAGTGCAGCCTCTTCCTCAAAGCAGATTCAGCTATGAGGTCAGATAAGGTGTTAAGGTCTTTATGTCTAAGACCAAGTCTGATCTTGAAAACTCTCAAGGACAAGGACTGCATAACTTTTCTGCACAGCCTGCCCCACTGTTTGACTGTCCTTGGGGTCAAGGGGTTTCTTCTTATATCAAGGTGGATTCTGTCTTGTTCCAAGGTCTGGCCATTATCTCTTACCCTCCCTCCATGTTTGTGAGCTGTCTGGCTCTCATGTTTTCATCACCTCCTCAGAAGTACTTGGGGGCTGCTGTCAGGCCTCCAGAGTTTCCAGCTTGCTCACCCTCTCTGCACAGGGTACGCACCCCAAGCTGGAATGCTCTCCCGTTTGCCGGTGTCTCACATTGAGCAGGAGATCCAAAACTGGGCCCCGACACCAGTGTCACAAGGGCTGAGGAGAGGTGTTCATCACCCCTACAGACCTTCTGGCTGTGCTGCTCTTGGTGCAGCCCAAGATGCTCCTGCCCTCCACTGCAGCCAGCACACCCTGCTGACTCGCACCCACCTTGCCATCTACAAGCACCTGCACGTCCTCTCAGCAGAGCTGCTCCAAAGCTGCTCCACCCCAACCCATCGAGTCCCAGCCTGTGTCAGCTCAGGGACTCGTCCTTCCCAGGTCCCACACTTGGCATTTCTTAATTTTGATTTTCATATGGTTCCTGCTGGCCCGCTCCTGCAGTCTGCCTGCATCTCTCTGAGTGCCCATCCTGCCCTCGAGCACGTGAATTGGTCCCATGGTTTGATGTCATCTGCAAACTTGATAACTGCACACTCCACTCATCTCCTCCAGGTTACTGAAAAAGTGAGAAAGTTATTTGAAATCGAACCTCTACACTATGTCAAAAATCCTGTTCTGATTTATTAATCCATTATTACAGTTTTCAAAGGGGAGATGGCAACATATATGCCAAATTTATTACTCACCAGTAATAATATCCACAGTAGATAACAATAGTATTGAGTTTAAAAGCCACCATTTAGGCAAGAACATAAATGAAAATACTTCGGGTTTCTAGCTAGAAAGTCTAAAAATAATGAACCCACAAAGTGTGTTCTGAAATATTCACTAAACAGGAACTGAAACTCAAATGCCATGAGTTCTAATAGAAGCTGGCAAGCTGCACAATTTGAAATGCTCTATTTTTTCATACCTGAATAATGATGTAAAATGCCTTAGGGGTGTTGATGATGATGATACTTAACATCTCATCTGAATTATATGATATGCAAAACAAGAAAATATATCCTTAAACCATAAATTATGGTTGTGAATTTTCTCCCATGGTATAATAAATTGCAATTGAAACTTGTGAATGTGAATTTTTTTTTCTGAATTAAGCAAAATTACAAACCATCAGTGGGAAAACCAAAAGGAATTAAGTGATGAATATAGATATTGTCTTATCTAGATGTTAATAGGTAGGAACGGTGGCTTCTGTAGAGTCTTGAGTGATAGTGCCTCAAATTTCAGATTTTTAAGACCTGTCACATGCCTATAAAAAATCCCACGGGCTTCAAAACCTCTAAATTTGTCCTGTTTAGCTCTTTAATCGGACCATACACACAATGTGAAGCATACTGGTTTTGAAGATTTCACAGAAAGCTAATTAATTACTAAAAATTTGAATACTGAAGGCTAAGTAATAGTGATTGTACATGGAATAATGTTAATTAATGATGACAGTAAAGTTCAGTATATTGGAAGGTAGATTTAAGTACCATAGGACTTAGTCTAAATAGAAGAACATATTGCACCAAACAGTGAAAAACAAAACATAAATTCCTACTCTGTAAACCAAGGGTTCAGTGTTTGCATATCCCCATTTTATAGTCCAGTACTGTGACCAGAATTTTTTGTTTACTGGATCTCTGTTTTTGCAAAACAAAATTGAATTCAATCTCCTTAGTCAGCAAGAAAGAAGACAAAAATCCAGGGAGGTGTAAAATAACATTTGTTAAAGTATTACATATCATTAATATGGCTAATAATTTTGTAATTTCAGTTTTTATAATTTATAATTAATAATAGAAATTTACAAACAATGTGACAAAATTATTTATGACATCAGGAAACAGTGCTTGGATGATATATCTCCTCAAATTGTATGTCTCTCAAATATTTATTCATTAAGTCATTTCTCTCTGTAGAGATGTTTCCTTATGGATTTTATGAGATGCCCATACATAAATGATAAACTACAAGCATGTACATGAGTTGCTTTTAATCATATATGTGGTTTTAGAAATGTGTAACCAAACAGGTTTGTTTCTTACACAGAGGCTAGCATTTTTGACTTTGCTTTCAGTTTTCTGGATTGATTTTACCACTATCATGAATTAAAAAAAAAAAAAAAAAAAAAAAAAAAACCCAAAAAAAAAACCCCCAAAAACCAGCTCCAATAAATAAAGAAAAGATGACAAAGCCTAACAAAAAACAAGCTAACAAAATCCTAGAACAACAGCAACAAGTCCACCTTGATATGGTCATCAACATGAGCAGATTATGCTCTGCCTCACCATTTCCTGTATAGACAAAAGATAAATGGTGCAATAACTGTTGGTGTCATTCCCACTTTATTTAAAAATAATTTTGCTCAAGGATCTAAAAGAAAAAGCAAGAATCAATGCAAACAAAAAACAAACTCTGTTACATAGAACTTGTGGTTCAAGAAATCTCTCTGGATAATCTGGTTTAGAGCAGTATTGTTTGTGTTAAAACTGTACAATTTTTTTTCTTTCTCCATCTATGTAGTAGTTGGTTAAATAAGAAGTAAAAACAAATTAAAAAAAAAGGAAACCCTGCCAAAATTTGAAATACTGTTACAAGAAAGCACATAGATTCATTCCTCTGTGTTCTTCAGATTTAGAAATGAAATTAAGTTTCATAGAAAAAACTTGTGTCTACAATATGATTTTGTCTTTGGGTTTAAAGGAGCATCTTGCTGAGGGCACAGCTTTCCAACCTGTAAAAGTACAGGAGAAGTACAGGTTGTCAAACATGTTCTGATGAAGAAACAAAAATAATTCTGTGGAAACTTAGACCTCTCTTCTTCCCTGCCCGTACTCAGGATTAAAGAACTCAGTAACAGACTTCCTCCTTCACCTGGCAGAGCTAAGGTACACATCTCAGAATTATGTCTGAAGGTGTCAGTGTTCACCAAAGGTGAGTGAGAACACCAGGAATGGTTCATGGCTGATCAGGATGCATTTGCTAGTTGGGAAGTGATTGGCAGAGGAAGAGGTATTAAGCACTCAGGCTCAGAGAAACCAGAATGAATGTACAGCCAAGATTACCATCTGTTGAATATGAAATGCTTGGATCAAGACATTATGGATACATTTCCCCAAACAGCAGGGGAAGCAGTCTTTTCTGGAAACACTATCACGCCAGAGTAGGGAAGCATTAAGATAGAAGCAAAAAGCTGTTCACTAAATTTTGGAAAGCAAATTACTTTATTGATGCAAATGAACTGTATTTAAACTATGCTGGATCTGTGAAGGACTTTACAACTTACCTCTAAGTTAATAATTTGGATTACTGACATGTACTGTACAAGCTATTATTATTAATAATTATAATGATCACCATAATTAGAAGAAGAAGTTTTGGGGATCCAATCCCAAGTGGCTTTTGAGCTATGATATGTTATGTTTTAGCCTGAATAAAGCCAGAAATTTTTTATCAGTTTCAAACCTTCCTTTCCTGACCTAGATGACCTTTGACAAACACTAAACCAATTAAAGTTATTGTACTTCCATATTCAAAGAATTGTTGAAGCAGATAGAGGGCAGCTTTAACTTGTGAGGGTAATTGTCTATACAATTACTCTTTTCTACTTGTTTAATTGTAAATTGAAATGCAGAAACTAGGACTAGATCTTCTTCATCTAAGATTAGTGTCATCTGTGTAGCCAGCAGCCCACAAAGTATGACGAGTATTTAGATTTCCAGAAGGATTAAACAGTCTATTTTGTTTCTTTCAGATCTTTCTGCCCTACAGTTTGATTTTTAGTCAAAAAAAAAAAAAAATTCAGAGACCACTGGCTTTATTATTGCTGAAAGCATCACCAAATAACCAGAGAAATGTAAAACTGCTAATGAGGGTGGAGTGTGTGTTATACCTTCACTTCTTCAAGGTGTGGTGGGTTGATCTTGGCTGGACACCAGGTGCCCGCCAAACCACTCCCAGTTGCACAGGGGAGAGAAAGTAAGCTGGAAAGCAACTCATAGGTTGAGGTAAGGCAGTTTAATCAAGGAAAAGTAAAAGTTTGCATGCACAAAGCAGAGAGGAAAGAAAGTTTATTCTCTAGTTCCCTTCAGCAAATGATATTCAGGGGAGCAGGGCTTCAGCGCATGTAGTGGTTGCTGCAGAAGGCAAACACTGTAAATAACAAACAGCCCCTCTTTCTTCCTCCTCCTTCCCTTAGCTTTTGTATCTCAGATGGTGCCATATGGTCTGGAGTACCCCTCTGGTTATGCCTCTGGGGCAGGTGGCCTGGCTGTGTCCCCTTCTGGCCCCTTCACGTGGGGGGAATGCTGAGAGACAGCTCTGCTGCTGTGCCAGCCCTGCCCAGCAGCCCCCAAACCTCGGCAGCACCTTTCCAGCTGCAGCACAGCTCTGCGGGGGCTGCTGTGAGAAAATTAACTCTGTCTCAGCCTGACCCAACACAGAGGGATTTTGAATACTGTGCGATATTTTCCTAAGAAATCTAGGGAATTATGACCCTTGAAGCTGATATGAAGCAGGTTAGGGCTTGTTGGTAAACTGTTTTCAGAACGGCTGCTGAAGTTTTAGTGTAATAATCTGGAGAGATTTGCCTTAAATCTCGACTTGATAATCGATTTAACTAAACAGTAGACTGAAAGAAGGCTGTAATATCTGATAAAACCATTCTGAGAGAGATTTGGAACATTTAGAAAAAAATAGAAGAAACCCTAAAGCAAACAACAAAAAATATTTAAAGGTATGTGTAAGAAGATTGACTATAAGATGTATGATGTAATTCTTATATTCCACCTGTATTAGTAGATCAAGTAAGGTGTCATCATTTTTGTGTCATTTTTTTAAGAAAGTTGTTAAGTCGAAGAGAATTTGGGGAAGACTAGCAAGCCCAGAACACTAAGAAATATAATACAGGATCAGAAAGTGTAAATACATGTGTTTATTCTAGTCTAGAGAAGTAAGAGATCACTTAAGAGACAAGAAAATAGCTTTCAAACATGCAAACCCATGATAGGAAAGAGTTCTAATTTGAAGCATGAGGCATTTACCAATTTTTATTGGAAAAGGTACTCCAATGATGAATTTAAGCTAGAACTAGATGACTCAGAAAAGTCAAGTAAACTCTATATTATAAGTTCTGAAATGAAACTGAGCAATTTATAATAAAAGTCCAGCTAGATTGTTTCTTTTTTTGTAACAAGAACAATGTCCTTTGAACAATTTTGAGGTTACAGAATGTGTATGTATTGATTTAAAAGTGCAATTCTTTAAAATTGAAGGTAGACAAAAGTTTTACATGTACAAAACCTTAAGGTACTGTTTATCTAAGTATTGTCAAACATATTTCATGTAAAGCTGTCCACAGATGAAGTGAAAATTACTCTATTGGGAATGAAGGATAAAACCTTTCTTGCAAGTTTCAGGAATATTAATAATCCGTGACACTGAGCTGACGAAAATTCCAACTCTACCTTCTTTCTTATTTTTTTTTCCTTTGTACAACAAACCAAGGCCTTCCCCCTTTTCAATTTATGCTTTTTGTACCTGAAGGAGAGGGGGATAAATGACTGTAAAAATATTTTACTGATTCTATATGGGTTCTTTTTTGTAGAATCAACTCATGCAATAAAAGTAGATGCTTCCTATGCTGAAAATTTTGGTGAGCTGCACAACCTAGAAGAGCTGCAGAACTCAAACTGCAGAAAATACCATTTAAAGGCAAAAGCTCTACAGCAGAGTAGTCAAGAGGCAATTTATATCTTAATGTTTAAAGCTGGTTGTAGGAAATGTTCTTCATGACACAAAGATCTGTTGCTTGATACTGCAATTAAATAGAGCTGTAACTGGAGCTAAAGGGTGATGTTTCTCACGTTTTGGAACAAAAGTTCTGCAAAAGTCTTACTTTCATGCTTTCTCCAAAGTTCAAATCATGCTGTCCCTAGAAGGTTGTTTATTTTCATTAGAGATAATGAGAGATTTCAGACTAATCTTAGTTGTAATCCTGTCTCTTTGTAGGAGAAACGCTGAAATAATAAGGACTGCAGAATATCCATTTGGTTACTGGTGGGAAAACCTTTAAACTCAGGATCAATAGGAGCTCTTCTACCCGGTGAAAGAAAGAAACCATTGAATGTTAATTGCAGATGACCCTTGCAGTGTGGCAGGCGGGAGCTTGGCTGGGTGGGGGCGGTGGGAAATCCTGAGCTTGTTCTGAGTGGGCAGAGCGCGTTTCTGCCCTAAGGCAGAGCCTCAGCATCTGCACCGGTGTGGAGCCATCTCCAGGATGGCACACTATTACAGCAACCTGAGTGGGTCGCTGGGGATGGTGAGAGATGGACGAGAATCTTGTTTCTTGATCAGAAGGCTGGATTTATTGATATATGATATATAATACATTATAACTATACTAAATAGAATAAAGAGAGAAGCTGCAGAGCTGCTAGCTAAGAATAGAAAGAAAGAATCTATAACAAAGTTGTGTCCAGGGACTCTGTCCCCAGCTTGCTCCTGTGATTGGCCCTTAATTATAAACATGGGAACATGAACCAATCACAGGTGCATCCTATTTCATTTCACAGCAGCTGATAACCATTGTTTACGTTCTCTTCTGAGGCCTCTGCCTTCCAGAAGACACAGAAATCTGAAAGAAAGGATTTCTGTGAAAAAATGTCTGCGACAGCACACCCCATTCCTCAGTATGGCCTCTTGGTATGGCTCAGCGCTGCATTAGCCCTGCTGCTCAGCATCCAGGGAATTCAAAACTGTGGGCACAGGGAGGCCAGATTTGTCTGTATCACAGAATGCAGGCATGTTTGAAGACAGAAGGTTTGTTTCACTTAGGTCATCAAATTGTCATGAAAGCCTTCAGATTTTCAAAATGCAAAATTTTGCTGCTATAATTTCTAGTAAATCGACCACTCAAATGATAATGTTTTGAAATATGCCATGATTTACATCTGTGTGTACATAAGTTATAATGTTATGATGGCAAGGTTTTGTTTTTATATGTTGACATATCCCTGTTCAGTTTATATACCGTTTGGTATTAAGAGTTTGTAGTATAATTGAAGCCCTTTATTTTATGAACTTAGAAACACACATAAGTGTCTTCTCTTCATCTTTAACAAAATTTTGATTATTCATGTTTTCTGTTTTATTGTTTACAATAATTTTACTTCAGTATTGGAAGGGCAGACAGTTGACTGGACATAAAGTATTTCCTCTAGGCAAAGGAGATGTGTGTTTGTTTGTTAGCTTTCCATATGAGTATTTGCCATTACCATTACTACTTACCATTAAATTCTCATTGTTAAAGAGCATGGAGAATGAAGTGAAAAGCCTGGAGCAAAACCTGCATGGTGGCATTTCTAAGCAGTAATGTCTTAAGCTAGCAGGTCATGGGAAGAACACTTACGGTCACTAAACACTAAACATTTTGCTTACTATTGGTATTACCTATGAGTAATTACACTTTAGATTTCAATTTACAGTTTACTCTTGATCCAGATCTTTATAAGTCCAACTGGCTTACACTGATGGAAGAGAGGCCTCATTATGCCAAAAGTGTTGCCTTTGTTGCAGCTATAATTAATCATTTCCTGATTTTATTTTTGTCGGTGCAAAGCTAAAAATAGGGCATTTAAGTCAATAGAGTTGGAATTCATGCCAGTAAAAATGGAAGATGAATGCCAGCATTTCCACCAAAATTTATTCTTAATGATTTTTATTTTCTATGTGTTTTTGTTAACCACATGAAGTATGCTGCTCCAACTTTCACATTACAGTATGCTAGCTTCTGCATGAAGTGTCAAGTAAAGTGAACATATGTTATTCTGTAAACAGGAAAGAGATTATACTCTTGAGAGAAGCCCATCAAATGTGATTTGATCTATCAGCTTTCACAGAGGTCCCATGAGCATCGGAAAGAAAAAAAGTTGACTCATTTACTTTATTCATTTTATACACAGTAGTCAAACAGCTTCTCATACTTTCCTCCTCTTGTTAAAATCACCAAGAAAAAAAGTAAAATCCCTTTACATGGAGTATCTATTTATTACTCATCTCAAAATTTAAAACAACTCCTGTTCTCAAGTCTGTGGCAGTCTGGTACTCTCAAAATTTTGGAACTATACAGCTCTTTAGCTGAATAGACTAAATTTTTTTTATGAAATCCCAAAAGAAAATAAATAATCCTGTTTTTTAGGTATGTGATTGGTGTCCTGTAATTTATTGACTTGTATTTTATGGACTCGCTCTTGTATTTTATTTACCTATTTTGGAATAGGTTTTAGTATAAATAAATAAATAAAGCTGATCTTTATTTCCTTTTTTGATTTCTACATGTCATGCAAAAAATTACAGAAAAAGCAACAGTAAAGGAGCTACTTTAAATGAATAGACCAAAGTTAACCATCTGTGAAGTATCTGGAATATGCTGAGAGGGATGCATCAGAAGGAATTTAATATGGGCTGTCATTCCATCCCTGTCCTGTGTCAGAAAGGAGGTAGAAACACATACATTATGTAATAGGAAATGCAGTCCCTTCTACAACATTTCTCTTTGTGTCATTCTTAGAGCCCAGGACAGTGCAGGAATAATGAAGTGTTAGAACTGCATCAGGATTATCCATGTGGTGGTCTCCCATTCCTATCAAGGGCCTGCATCATTTAAAGCAGAACTTGCAGATCTGGGAAGAGTCTGTAAACTCGAGCTAGAAAAAAGACAGATGCAATTAAGGACCAGGAATGCTCTCTGAGATAGTAATATGGAAAAGTAATAATTCTTGTTACATATCACGAACTTCAACATTTCTTGGAAATGAATGCTTGGAAGATCAATTTAGAATTTGGGAGCAAAGAGTAGAGGAACTGTATTTCATGCAAGTCATTGCTTATTCTTCCTGCTCTGTTTTTAACAATGAACCAGTATCAGACGTCAACTGGCTTCAGAAGTCAACTGTGCTGGCAAGAAACTGTTTATTCAGGCATTTATGAGTCATGATCTCAAAAACCACTGGAAATCAAAAGTCTTCATTGCTTTTTCAGAAAGAAAAAAAAAATGCAAAATCAGATACAGATCTGAACTCATTAAAATACACGTAGATAGATAACTAGGAAATCAATTCTCTTTGAGGGGTCAGGGAAGTGGCTTGGCCAGTGTTATCTCATTTACCTATATATTCACTCCAAGTCCCCTTTATTATTTTCAGGTGCTCTTCTCCCTAGAACTTGTCTGCCCATTCCTCCCTAGATCACACTGCTGAAGTCTGCAGGCATTCATCATGAGTCCAGGTGGATTCTGTTGTATCTGCCACCCCTGTGGATGGTTATATAGCTGATATATGAATAAAACAAACCCTCTGAACATGTATAATATGAATGCTATATATTTTCAGTACATATACTCTTTTACTAAGGCAAATATTTTAACTCATCATTTCAAGTAGATTGACATCCTCACAAATATCTATACATATTTTTGAAAGGTGAGATAATTTATTTCAGATTTATTTGTACAAATTCTGATTTAGAGCCTTGATTTTATTAACAGGTGTTAAGAAACAATTTGCTACAAAGAATAGGAAAGGGAGAGAAAAATTCATGTGAATAAAATGTAATAGGATTTAAAATAAAACACAAGTGAATGTGGTAAAAGAATAATCTGGTATTCAGTCTTATACAGTTAGCATTTTGATGAATCAGCTTTTTTTGTGTGACTGGACAGATGGGAAATCAATATTTTAGCAGTGATGCACTTATAGCATAAGAATGTTTTTCTATAAAATGCATCTTTATTTTTGTTTCTCCATCCTGTTCCACTTTACTGAAATCTAATTGCTGCCTTATGCATGAGCATTTCCAAATGGTCTCCTTTGGAAAACACAGTAGGAATAAAGTACATAAGGCACCGTGCAGTTCAGATTCTAGTTCAGCAGTTTGTTTTAAAGAGGCCATGATACATAGCATCCTATCACATATACTTGCAAGTCTTTGCAGACAGCTGTTGTTGATGAAGTTCAAACCCATTATTCTCTGGGTTTGTCATTTTAAGGTAGATACATCAAATTCCCCATATAAAGCTTTTGTAAACTAAGATTTCAAGATAATATTAATATGATGAAGGGAACAAAAAAAGTAGTGGGATTCTCCATGGTGATAATAATGTAAAAGAAAAACTGCACTTTCTGAAGTGGTGATCTTTCCTTTTTAACATTTTAAGTTCTAGGTTGCAGTTTTCTGATTGAGTCAGCATTTGTATCTTCAATAACTTTACCACTTTGCTCCTTTGTTTCTTTTATTGCAATCAATAAAAAAGAATAAAAAAAAAGTTGTTTTAGTAAAGCAGCCTACAAAGCTCTGATGCAGAGTGTGTCAACCTGTCTATGGGCTTAGGGTCCCATGAATGGTCTCTGACCTCTCCATACTTCCACTGTCTATTTCAAATATCTGGGAGATTAGGTTTCTCTTTTAGTTTGTGTATTGTCTCATATTGCAGTTTTCAAAATAGCTCATGCCCCATAGTTAAAGCAGTTGTAATCAAATTCCAAGACAACAGCACTGTAAGAAGGCTCATCTGGAAAGGACTATAGTTCTGATCCTTGAAAATTAATACGACAGAAAAGTAAAATTAAATGTGGCACTGAAATGGATTTTCCTAAGTAAACCCAAAACTCATGTGAATTCATGCCTTGATTCTTCCCCAGAGTTAAGGAAGAAGTAACAAATAATTTTGATCTGCCTGATTAGCATGGTGTCATACTGATATCTCCACTAGGGTCTCACTGCCAAGCTCTCAAAGGGTGTCTGCACTAATCACTGGAGCTTTTGAACTCAGATCATATAATGTGCTTTACATTTCAGTTTAGAGATGCCACATTTAAGTTTCACAAGTACTTCATCATTTAAATTCATGGTTTCTGAGTATATCTGAATTTCTGTTGCCTTACTGCTGATGTTCTAAAGGGAAGAAACTTCAGAATAGCTGTTTCTTCACTGCCTGCTATTTTCTGCTATTTCAGGGTACTATGCTAGAAAAATCAATGAAAATCAGAGAAAAGCTTCAGAAATGAAGGTAGCATGATGTACTATGAGGAGCTGTACAGTTTTCCCTTTTACTTTGCTTAATTAGTATATACTGATATCCAGAAATGTTCAGCAGTTTCACAGGACAGTGAGATTGGGAATCTGGCATGAAGAGATCTTAATGAAGCACAGATAGTGGCAGGTACCAGTTCTTTACAATGTAATTATATCCACAGTATTACTCGAGCCTGACAGGTTGTCATGCACACTCCCTGCACTCCCTGCAGAGTGAAGAGAGCAAAGCTGGCTCCCTTGCAGTGCCGTTTGAGATTTTCAAGGTACAGACATGGGATTGGGATTTTTTTTCTTTTTAAACTGTTTTTTTTTCCCCTAACTGAATACTTTCTAATAGCACTGGAAAAGCTGTTTCACGTGACATGCTTGGAGTTCTCACACCTGTTTTCCCCTCTGCCTTCCATATGTGAAGCATTTCCTTTTTAGCATTCTTCATGCTCAAGGATATTACTGAGCCACAGGGAGGCAAATCTGCTTTGTTATGTAACAAAAACACATTACAGGAGTTTGAACAAAAAAAACCCCAAATAAGCAAACAATAACCCCTCTTCTTTTTTTAGAGAGATACTTTTTTAAATGTATGTTTTTTAAAAAAAGGCTTAGTTAACGGTGACAGATGTGGAAGAAAGAAAAAATTCTGAATGCTCGAAGTTCCCATTTCCCAATAAGAAAAGTTGAATTTACTTAGTATATTAGTGGGGGCATTCTGAATCTCTTCTCACACTACACTTCAGAAAATATTTCTTGAAGTGCTGGTGCAGAATTTTCATCTCCATATTTTATTTATTTTTTTTTTAATTTAATTTTATTTTATTTTACTGAGAGGAAAGGAGATGGGGAAGAGGTGAAAACCATAAGAGAAGTCCCTGGAGAAGGCAGTGTTCTTTGCTTACCTAGGCTTTTGCTAATGAGAGACAAGGCACTGCCAAAGCAGAATTGGTAACTGCTGGACACATTAGTCCTTATGGTGGAAACAGAACATATTTTATATCAACAAACACAAAAATTGTGAAAATCATTGGCTTTTTTAGTTTTATTTGTTTTTTCTGACTGCAGTTGTTATGAATAGCCAAAGAGGAAAATGAGATTCAATGTAGACTTAGCATATGTTACTCATAAAAAAATGGATTCATAAAATCATTAATTAGACATTAAAAAGGGTTTTAAATGTTGCAGAAAAAGCTGAGTTTATCCAATAGAGAAGAACAGCAGATCAGTTAAATTATTAAAGGTGGGGTAGTTTTGCAGTTCTCCTCTGCTTGTATCCCCTTACACAGTCCAATGAGGCAGCAATGGTGAGACAGAGAGACAATCCAAGTCCACTGACCAACTCAAATGAATTTTCTACTATTAGAATGTAGTGTTGCAAACAAAAAAGAAGCTTCCATTTTGATAAAGAGGTGATTGAATGCTAAAAGATTTATTATCAAAGGAGAAAAGAAAAACTACAGGGTAGACTAATCTGTTAATAATTTAAGAGACAAACTAAAGTAAAACTCAGCAGGTCTAAGAATCATGCGTGTCCTGCTGATACCACAGGAATGACTGACTTTTCTCTAAAGAGACTTTGGGAGCAATTCAGTTCATTTTAGAGTACAAAGTGGAGAATTAACTTGAGGAAAATGTTGGAATGGGCAATCTTTATTTTTTCCTTTATTCAACAAAATAGAAGATAACATCTTAAAGATAACTAAATAGAGAACCTAGGAAGGAATTATCACTTAGGAAAGGAAGGAAATTACCACTTAGGAAAGGAAGGAAATATCACAAGTATCTGATAAAATTTTCATGTGTAATGATATGCTTGTTTTCTTTGCTTTGTTGCTTAAATGGTTGGGATTTTGATAAATCACAGGACAATTAATTAGTATTATTTCTTCTGAAAACTCACATTAAATTTAATAGGAAGGAAATGACATCAGCATTATTTAAATTTACAACCAGTATGTGTCAGGGTTGTATATGTGACTTTGTTTACAGGATATTGGCATAAAACTTATCTTTTCTCTGCTTTTGTTGTGTGTTAACCCCAGCTGGCTGCTGAGCCCCACACAGCCACTCACTCATCTCCCCAGTGGGCTGAGGAGAGGCTCAGAAGAGGAAATGTGAGAAAACTCCAGGGATGAAATAAATACAGTTCGATAGGTGAAGCAAAGCCTGGCACATCTTTGTGCTGTTGCGGTGTTTTTAGCTGAGGTAGAGATAATTTTCTTCATGTGTGAGTAACTGGTGTGGGGCTGTTTAGGATTTCTGTGAGAAACTGTTGATAATGAAGAGAATTTCCAGCACAAACCCAAAACAAAGCTACGTTCTAGCTACTGTGAAGAAAATTAATTCTACCCTGGTCTAAAGCAGCACAGCTTTCCATGAGGTTATTTTAAAAATTTTGGCGCTTGTAGTTTTTTCTGCTGCTGCTATTTATTTATTTATAGTAAGTGCTTTTTTTTAACTTTCAAAAATAACTATCTGGAAGTCGACATTTTTTGACTTATATTTACTTAAATATATGTACTATAACACTAAAAATTTGAAAATGAATGTATATAAAGTAATTTATTCATAGGTAGTGAAAGAGGTAAACAAATTCTCAGAAAAAAGGAAAAGAATTAATTTTGAATTCAAGATTATATTTGTAGTTGATATGAACAGCAGAAAGAAGATATGAAAATCTGAAGTCACTCAGTTTCAAAGGAACTAATTATGGATTTGGATCAGCAAAATAGAGAACATAAAGTTATGCTTGAGGACAATATCCTTCTTTTCTCTGTCCTTTTTTTTTTTCTGTTAATTAAATGACCTGTAGAAAATTAATGTGTAACAGACCTAAAATACATAATTCTTAACACAATAATTTATTTACCTATGATCCTAGTGTCATAGTGTCAGAATTTATCAGATTAATTTTACTAGCAATTATTGTCTTGAAATTAACAGATGATTCTTTTAGGTCACCAACTACTTACACATATGGCTACAGCTGACACATTAGGGAAAAAAAAAAACCAAACCAAAAGCCCAGTCTTCCCCAGATGTTTCAGTGTTGGCTATCAGAAATAAAAGTAATGCATTAGCTGTACTGGGGAAAATGTTAAGTCAATTATACTCTTGCAAGATTTATAAGAACTAAAGTGAATTTAAACTTGAATTGTCAAAGGAAATTTTACATGCATTAACCACTCGGCTACATCCATCCAATATATTTAATTATGCACTGGATTTTGAACCACCATCTCCAGAGCAGTGTAAAACAAGGGTTTTCCTACACTACTCTTCATAAGCATTGCTCTGAATTACACATTCAAAAAACTCAGTTGACATCACCAAAACAAGAACCTAATGTTAATATACTTTCATTCCTCTCCTAAGGATGTGTGTTACAGAAAATAGACTTTACCTCATTCCCTTGAATTTTTAGCCAGTCAAGTGCCTAATGTTGAAAGATTGCTTATGCACATCCCAGCATATTTGAAATTATTTTGCTTACAAGAATATGCAGGAAAACATAATTTGAGAAATAAGGTTGGAATGGTGGCATGCTCTGGAATGATGAAAATAATTGTAATTTGCAGTTTATAATCACAATTTTAAAGCAATATTTTTTCAATGCTATCAGTTATGAAATCTTAATGTTACACAAATATCATCCATTAGGAATGCAAAACAACTTAAAGCACAGTGGTAATAATTTTTTTAAAAAAATATTTAGACATTAAAAGGCTTGTTTCGTTTCTCTTTAATGATCAAAATCTTTGCTTCTTTGTTCAATGTCCTCATATGCTATTTCAGAGATATACATTCCGAGAACATTTCAAATCTTAGTAAAGAAAATTGAAGTGCAGTCTAAAGCAGATTTTTCAAGTTCAGCCTGTGATATCTTCTCTTCTGCTTGCATTTGTGAACTCTGTGCATTAAGGCCACAGTGAAATGGTAACTCTGTTAGTAGCATTCTGCTCTGAATAAAATGACATTGATGCAAACATTTCTTGGATTCAGGGGGTTGTTGCAGGGTCACATTTGCAGGATGTGCACTTATGTCTGCTTTAAATGAATACTGTGCAATACTGGCCCAGAAAGAGTGAGGAGACGGCTGCAATGTAAATATGGAATAAGGATTTTATGTTTTCCTAAAGCTTATATTATTGATACAGAACTTGGAGACAAGCAGACTGAAGAGGAAATAGGAAATTGTTAAAAGATAAGTTCATCAAAAACTGTGAGGCAGTACTATGCAAATTCAATTCACCTTCATCCAAACATTTCATAGAAAAACACAATATTTTAATGGAAATATTGATAATAAAATTCATAGTTTAATTCCTAGGCAGAATTCTATGTTATTATAGGTGAAATTCACCCACCCTGAAATAGTTTCCATGTCTGAGAAAAAATGTAGATTTGAAACTACATTCCTAGATTTCATATTAAAAAGCTTAAAATGAAAAGAAGGAAATAAAAATTTGGGACATGAAGGAAACTTCTCCCCCTTTAAGACAGATCAGCTTGTTTTGTCTGGAATTCTTGGGAAGAAAATTAAAAATTAACAGTAGAAATGTTTTGTACCCTTTTAATGTATGTTTCTTGGAGATTTAGGTAAGGAAATTGCTTTCACGTTTTTATTTGTTCTGTATGCTCACAATTACCTATATGTGATGAAATTAAGACAAGAGTTGTTTGGGATTTTTTTACAGTAGACATACGGTGTAGGAATGAAACCCCTGTGTCCAGTTCATCCCACTGATTAAATTTCCTATTCCATTTTTCTCTTTTTCTTTAGATTACCATTATTTGTGTATAAAAATGTACTGCTCTGGATTCTATCTTCCATAGCATTTTAAGTAGCTACTTACTATGATTTAATTTGAGAGACTCCTGTGCCTAATAAGCTTTCCATTTAAACTCCAGGCTTTGAGCTTTATAAAATCTACGTGGTCTACATGTAAACACTGTGTAAATAGCATCTGAATAAAAGGCAGGGACACACATTAGGAACTGCCAGAACTGTGTCTGTTGTGGCTGCCCTGCTCGAGCAGCTGAAGAACAAAAGTCCTGATTGACTGCTGCCAACTCAAGCGAAAAATGCGCCAGCAAAGAGAAAAGTTAGAAACAAACGCAGAAATGGGTTATAGGAAGTGTGTATCTTTGTTGGTAAAGGGACAAAAGGGAGCCATTTAAAATGTGGTTGTGAAGCGTGTTTTCTTGTGATTTTATTTAGTTCAGGAATGGAGAATCCTGTTCTTAGATTTTGTATCTGCCAGATGATACTACTCCACGTGGTTTTAGGGAATCTGATAGCAATATTGTTTGAAAAAGGTGTGGGTTTTTTTTTTTTTATGTTTATACAACCTAATGCTAAACATTATGCCTAAATGCAGATTTATAATACAGCTGAAAAATGTTTATGGCAGAGGGGTTGTTTTGTCTAGAAACTGAAAAAAAATGAATGTGAGACTACAATGTTCAAGATACTGTCTGGAGAACATTTATTTATTTAAATGAGAAAAATAATTCTTAATTGCTAGTTATGAATTGAAAGCTGGTAATGGCTTTTGCCTTGCTGTCCAATTTCGTTATTTGCTGATAAACTGCATTTTTTATTTATTTGCTCTAAGCAGCAGTTTATGTTTTACTCAGTAAAATTGAAAGTAATCAAACATATGGCAATGTCCACAGGTAAAAAGAGATTTTTATTTAAACAGGACGTTCTAAAGGAAATTTGAATGTAATAGGAAAAAAGTTAGATTTATGGGCTTTTCAATGAGGTAGGTATGCATCAATTTTTAGGTAAATTATAGTGTCCAGATACCACGCCTTTCATAAATGAACCTCCATAGTAAATCCATTATGCTATTAGTACACTAACAATGTAATAAAGCTTTCAGACTAACCAGTGATGAAACTACCACCACTTTTCCTTTTATTATTTGTGGGGTTTTTTTTGTTTTTTTTTTTGTTTGCTTTGTTGGGATTTTTTTTGTGTTTTGTTTTTTTTTTGTGTTTTGGGTTTTTTTGTTTGTTTTTTGTTTTTTTTTTTTTTTGTTTTTGTTTTGTTTCTTTTGTTTTTTTTCCAATTGCTAGTAGAGAACAATGATAAAGATTTAAGAATAAACTTTTTAAAAGTTTATTTTATCCGGTAGGATGTTGTGGTAGCAAGGTGTAGCTCAGACACAACAAAGGAGTAAGAAAGATAGAAAAAACAATTTCTGCAAATAAAAGTTAAAAAAGTATTTCAAGATGGTTTGTATGATAAAATGGGCCATTAAGATGTTGATTTTTCCCAAATGGGAGTAAAGTTTTGGTTTTAAGGGAAAAAAATAAGTGTTCTAAAGACCTTGAGTTCTTTAGGAAATAAAACAGCAGCCAACAATGTCATCTTTGTCTGTTTACAAATACTTTTCAAAGCATGGAAAACTGCACCAAGGCCTCAAAATTACTTTCCAGGTTAGATCTTTCTGTTAACCTACAGAAATACATTACAAAATATTTATTTTCATCAATGATAATTTTTTAGAAGAGCAGAGCTTCTTCATTAAGTAAGAATGGAAGAGGAGAGGGGAAAGGTATTACCACAGGTATATTTCTATAAGACAGGTTTTTCTAGTTTTGTGTGTTTCTGGTACACATGCACAGAACAAGATCCTCCAAAGAGCAAGAGAAAGAGTAATTATAACAGTTCAGCAGAGGGAGTTAATAAACTCAACATTTCTTGGAGTCTAAACGGTATTATTTTCTAGAAGAGGTACTTTTAATCTTGCTTCTAGGAGAGGGAAAAGTTTCAATTCATGTATTCAAGGAATTATTTGGAAGATCACAGTGGCACCCTCTGGACAGAGAAACTGAGTCTAAGTATATTTGCTTTATTGGGTTTTTGTATCAAATAAATACTGACATTACAGCTCCTGCAAGTAATTGAATTAGTGATGTTTATGGAGGGTTAAAGGTACATCCTGACTGATAGCAGTTAATTCTCTGACAAAATTTGAAGAGTTAAAGTCATCAAACTCCTGATGTAATTTGTCTAGCAGATTGATGGGAAATATTAAATGAATTCCAGTTTAGTCAGATGTCTTCTAATGCTGCTGCAACTCATGTTCAGTCGCACTGGTGAGTGAGATGTTGACTATTGTTGGGAATCTAGTGATGAGCTGAAGAAAATAGATGATGACTGGAACAGGGGAACAATTTCTTTTCATGAGCCATCATGACGGATGCAGATCCCTCAGAGCCTTTCAAAACGTCTAGCAAGCAGCAGGGTATTGGTTCACTGAAGAAATATTTGGCCAATCAAACATTTTGCACTCATTGTGCTACTTTTAGATCATGTTAGCAAATGAATGACAGCCCTTATTTGCTCATAGCTTTCACATTGAGGAAAAATATGCAAGGGTTTCATTTGTGCAATTATCGAAATAACGGCCTTGGAATTCAGCTAGAAACAACGTGTCAAGTCTTACTGCTCAAGCTGACAGATCTCTAATCAGTTGTCATCTCATATTTACTTTAAGTGACTTTATTGGAGAATATTGAATATTTTGCAAGGAGAGATGATAGCTATGGACTTCATGCCGTTAATCTCTTGAGACCAAGGTGGTGATAAGCTAAGTTTCAGTCTTTTGAGGGGCAAAGATTTTATTAATAAATTCAGCAGAATTTTAACCATCTCTTTTTTTTGAAATGTTATTGAACGCATCATGCCAGTTAATTAATTGAAATAAGTACTTGATATTGAGCCCTAGAGAAAATGTTGGTAATTATTGCAGCTCAAAATTTAGTATTTGCTTTAGAGTTTAATTAACAGCATTATGATTTGTGTCATAGAGCAGCTCTAGACCTTGCCATTTTCAAATTAAAAACCTTAGCACTGTTTTGACAGTTTTGGTGCCAGACAAAACCTTTTTGACTAGTTTGTTAAGACAAATGGGAGAGTTCAAGGTCATTTATTTTTGGTCTGGCAGTGGGGTACACTCAGAAGAAGTGCCTAAGAAGCTGTTTCACAAGGTTAATTTCTTCCATTTACCTTACTCTGGGTTTTGAATCACAAAGTTACCCGTGAAACTAAGCTGAGATTCACAGTCACAAAACTATTTCATCTGGAAGTCTGTGCTCTGGTGACACGCAGATATCAAGCAAAAAAAAAAAGTGAAGTTCTAAATGTTCCCTTAACACAGGAACCCAGCACATAGGTTAAAATCAGAGTAGAAGGCACAGACATTCCCAGGAAAGCAGGCTTTTGGAAGTTGCAGGATCTACGTCTTGTTCAAGGGGATTCCCATTACTTGGTGGCAGCCATCATCGTCCTGTAGCGATGCGCTGCATGGTCCCTGTCGGGAGCTATTGCAAGGGAGGGAAGCAGAGTGACTTTCCCTCTGTGGCCTTTCAAACACTCAGCCAGGGACGGCAATATGCCTTCTGAACTCTCACCACAGGTCCCTGGCTCCCCTTCTAGCTGAGTGCCTGTCGTTCAGCAAGAGATGTAGGGCATTTTTCGATCTCTCCCATATTCAGTTAGAGAGGAGGATGCTCGCGTGACATCACCTGGGAGGCAGGGAAGTTGATTATGAGCACTCAGTTTTGAACATAGGCATAATGACTTGAAATATCAGCTGCATAACTAAGAATCAAAGTTAAAAGTGCAGTTCAGGTCTGTGTTTGGGAATACGAGTTCTGTACCTAGAGACAGATAAGACACCACATTTTGTTGGTGCGACTTTCTTCTAAGTTACTCTTGCTGACCATTGTAAATCAGAAAAATTTCTGTGCAACATTTCAATTTGTTTTGCATCTGGGACAATAACATCAAAATCTTGCAGATGATCTGTACTGAAGGTCATGGCAGGGAGTACAAACAGAAATGTAATGTAAACTGTCACAATTTTTTTTTGTTTCCTGTAATATGCTGACACATATTTATGGAAATAAAAGGTTCTATTTAACTTCATTGTGCATAGCAGAGCTCAGAACACATGTACTTTCAGAACAAATGAAATATTTTCCAAAGTGAGGTGCTATAACTTTTTATAGAAAAAGAAGTCTGAAAATTTCTGTTTTGTTTGACACTATTTTCTCCCCATCTTAACATTTCCACACAAGTTATTTTCTGCATATGGCAAAGAAAGTGTTGCTCTTTTTACTTCTACTTTCAACATCATTTATTTCTCACTCTTTAAAATATGAGAAATTCAAATGTCTCTTTGGTAGATTTTAGAGAATGATACTTTTTCACAAATTTTATTTGGTCAATAAAAGACTATTTTCATTGACATAAGAGTATGAAGTTAATAATAGGGAGAAATTAATTTCAGAAGTCATTTTGAAAAGCTGTTTTCCAGAGACTCTGTACCTACAAAAGTGTTGTGTACTTGCCAGTTGCAAGCTGTGAGGTGCTAAGATAGTCTGCATTTCAGGATGTATGACAGAATTCTTCTGATGTTTGTAGCCTTTAAAATAAATTGTTTCAGTTCTTTTAGAATTGCTTCCTGCAGAGAAGAACCTCATAATTAGAAACAAAGCAGAATAAGACTGCAGTGCAAGTCCTTTGATGTGTTGGTTACCTGATAGACTTTTTTGAGATGAGATGAACTATAGCTATTGATAATACTTCTCTTTTTAAGCCAGATCTGCAGAACTACCTAGAGTTACTTTGCTTTTAATTTCACTTGATGAACAACAGAATATTAAGCATAAAGCAGGTAATTATAGTATTCAGCCTGAGTCAGGTTTACTGACTGGAATGCCTATTCAAAACACTACAAAAATTTCATTATAATTGTTTATCTTTTGTTTGGGTTGAGTTTCTTCAAATTTAATGATTTCTTCTTTATTCTTTTTACTTCATTTTTTTAAATTTTTAAAGTTATGCATACTTTATAAATAGAAATGCCTCTTCTGTGTTCTTCTTAGCCTTCTTTTACTGTCTTTAAAAAAAATCTCAACAAATAATATCCTCCCATCCAAATAATGCCTGAAAAACTCCTAGAAGACCAGAAAAACAAGGTAGAATAGTATGTGTAGTACACAGTTTGTATTTGTTTCATAACAGGCAGAGAAAATTGGTGAAAATTAGTCTTAAGTACTTAAAAGTTTTCCCATCCTGTAAAATTTAGTTTTGTTTTATTCCATCAGCAATCTCATATTATACAGTGCTCTTCTAGAGCCTGCCTGTTTTATTCCACCCACATGTAGGCATATATAACTTGCCATTGGTGTTACACAGGATGAAACATATTATTTTTAAAATGTTAATGGTATATCACAGCAGAAATCTGCCTTACACATTAATTTTTCCAAAAAATGATATGCTATGTTCAACGATGCTTTGTGACTAAGGGTTAGATCAAGTTTCTACTACACTAATCCTTTTGAGTACTATATCAGCATTGACAAATTAATCACTGCAGTTTTAAAGCAAAAGCTTTTTTAGGAAGACCAGAAATTTTTATTTTTTTCATCACACTAAATTTCTGGGTTACTGAAAACTTTTGCGCATGTAACCCCTAGGTAAAGCAAAGCTGGCATGGCTCCATAAGTAGCTCCAGTTTCATTTTTTGGTGCTATCTCTTTACAAATTCATATTTGTCGATTTCATAAGATTTCTTTGATTATATTTTTGCTTGATAACCTTTTTGGTTGAGTCTTGCTGGGTAAATAACTCAGCAAGAGATTTCAAAATAATAATATTGTCTATAACCTTATTTTACTAGAACACTATGTAATAAGATAAAAATTTTTTATTGTTCTTAATAGTGAAAAGAGATGTTATGAACTAGATAGAATTTGAAAATCTGAAATATGTATTTTGCTAGTTCTCTTTAATGTCCTTTCCTCCTACATTATGTAGTCAAGCAAACTTCAGTAGATTCCTGTGTGGAATAAACTCTACAGTCTCCTTGAAGTCTCATTCTGTCACCTATAAATTTAGAGGCAGGGGCACAGATTCCCCTCTGAGCTATAGAAAATTCTCTCAGTTAAACAAGTTTAGTTACTCTTGAGAATCAAGCAATCTTTCATTTTCCTCAAAGGAGTTCCACTTAACCTAAAACTCTTCAGTCAGAAAAACACACACACTGCTGCTGAGCAGCTTGGCTCAGCAGCTTCACACTTTTGAGCTGAAAAATACATTGTGCAGTAATTATACGACAGGCTACAAACACAGCTTTGAATTGTATTTTCTATCATGCTGTTTTATTATCTCTGTCCATGTAAACTATTTAATAGATGAGATGCAGAGGAGTATAGCAAAAATTTTGGTACCATCTTTAATGTACCTGTTATCTTTTTGGAGAAAAATTATCTATGCTTTGGATATGCTGCTGATGTCAGTGTCTTAGAAAAGGGTTTAAAATTGCATAAATCTTCGTGTGCTTTATAATATTTAACACCCAAAACATATAATCTCAAGAGACTTTATCTCATTTTTCTGTTCCGCTGAAATTTTCAGTTGCTATCCTTGGAACAGATCTGGATCATACTTCACATTAATTTCAGATGTTGGCATGCCACCAGCTTCAGTTGTTTATTTTGAATTTGCACTTCTCATTGATGACAGAAATGTTTGATTCAAAGAATACCAGAGCAGTATGAAGTTAGTCTCTGAATTAACAAAATATTTATGCTTTTTAGAAATTTAAATTAAGCTGGATTGACTGAACTTCTAAATCCTAAGTACTAGTGATGTAATGCATCTTGTGAAACCTATGACTTAGCTGTGCATTATTTTTCCCTGAAAGACAAATTAGGTAAAACTGAATCACAGAGAAATTCTCATAGATGTTTCTAATTCCTTTGGCAAATTTGTGTAGCTGAGATCTTTAAAACAATTTAAAATTTCCTAAAAGAGTTTTCAAAATACAGATTATTATAGAAATCTGTATAAGTTTTGTTTTGTAGAACAAAAGATGACTGCAGCTAGACAGATTTTCATGGACTGAACCATAATAAGTGAATCTAAAAAAAGAGAAATTAAATGATACTTTGTTTAGCAAGCAAAATTTATTCCAAATTTGCTCTTTCTTCCTTTTCCATCAACTTTATCTCTTAAAATTTTAAACCTAAGATATGTCTGTAAGTCTTAATTCAGATTAACATCTCCCTATGAATAAAATTATTGTAAATTAACCAGAAGAGTTTTCCTCTTATAGCATGATGACATTAATAAATATCATAAGAAATTGTTATTTTGTTATTCCAGAAAGATGTAATTATATTCAAATAGTTTCAACGAGAGGCAAGATATTTCTCTACTGAGTTTCAAACAGATGTGGTATAAAACACATTAGGTCCATAGAATCACTTTGTCACAGACCAAAATGTCCTAATCTCTTGAGATTAAATTATATGGCACCTATTCAATGACTTTTAATCGTGTGAGTTTAGAAGATGCTATCAGTCAAAAAAGCAAAGAAACTTGCTTTTTGGATATTTCCTTAAATATACTGTCCAGCATTTTACGTGGAAGAAAATCAGATAGTTAAAAAGCTATTCCATTATATTACTATGGCGCAGATTTGCACATTTACTTATGGTCTTAATTTTAAACATAAAAAAGAGTTGGAAAAATGTTTTATATCCAGTGACAATTATTTAGATTGTACTGCACTCTGCTATTGTTGTCTGTAGAGCTCTATGAATATGTGTGCTTGAGTCAACAAATCCAGGGAGGGAAAAAGGCATTCATATTAAGTATTGAAGTTTGTCAAAGATGAGATAACAGATTTTGTCCAGGAATGATTGACACAAGAAATATAAGTGTAGAAAACACACGTACAATTCAGCCTATTAAATCTGATTCCTTAAAGGAAAATGAGGAAGACCTGTCTCTCACAGACATTTCTTGAAGCATGAAAATTGTTTAAAGGGCATCCTAATTTATCCAGATTTATCACAAGGCTATCTGTGATGGCAGGAAAAGATTTTTTTCTTGAAATGGGTGCCTTGTTCTCTTTCTCCCAGTAGCTGTTCAGATCTTTGTCTATTTATATTCATTATTGTTGCTGTAAGAACAGTGCTGGTTTTCATTATTTCATTGGCACGAGAAGCCCTGATTCAGTTTTACTGTCAATTTTGACCTCTTTCTGTACCTCCTCTACTTTCAGTGACTAAAATCATCAGTAAATAGAAACAGAGAAAACTCCACAAATACTTTTACGCAGAACAAATAATTTAACAGCACTCAAGATGTATATAATTATCAAACCACATGTCTGATAGGGTAAGATATGCACTGGGAGTTTGTTCAGTTGGTTTTTTGCACTATTACACATATAACAAGTTTTCACACACCTGGCTGGAAAGAGAGTTGAGAGTATACATGAATAGTCTAATAAAAAATAGGAGTCTCAAAATACCTTCACAGAAATAGCAGAATAAAATCAATGTTAATTTTAATGCTGAAAATTAATTTTTGTCGAAGTATTTTGAGAACACATTAGTTTTTCCATTTGATTTCTAACCTTGAAAGTGAACAGATAATTTTCAAATTTAGCTAGGTAGGCTCTCATCTCCGATTTAAAATATCATACATGTATATATATAGTAAATGCTCTACCAATCCATTTAAGTTAATTATCTTGAAGTGTAAGTTTAATAAACTAATCATTGGTGTCCACCACTGTGGACTGTGGGTTTATCGGCTGTGCTTAGTCCAGACCTAATTTAATGGATCACTATCAGAAAGGCTTTGTTTATAAAAGAGCATGAAATATGCTCAGCAACCCTCTCTGATGCTCATTCCTGTACAAGGTCCATGAAATACGCAAGTGTGATGTGCAGTTGGACTGGTAGGACTTCATTCAGCTCTGGTAGGAGCATGCCATACTCTTTGAATAATTCTGGAATAATTCCCTCGTGTGACAATAAATGTGGCTCAGGTGATTTTTTGGTACACATTTCTTTGCCTGAAGTTGCAGCTTCATAGCAGACACAAGTAGAAAACAATTGTACCAGCCAACATGGAATCTGTTACATGAATAAATTAGCTATACTTCAATGCACAATGCTTTACATTCTCGAGAACCACAATCCCAACTGACACCTCTATTATGATCTCTGAGAGAAGCCAGAGACTAAAATACTGCAGAGAGAATAATTTTCTGCTAAATATTTTTCTGTCAGGAAACCATATTCAGGATGGCCTGAAAGGAAGATGCCTGTACAAAGTATACACCATATGGCCTAGCTGTGGTACATTGTGGGGGCAATAGGGGGAAATAATCATTTAATAAAAGGAAATTAACAGTTTACTAAAAATTTGTCTGAAATAATAATTGCCAAAATACCACATTAATTTAATTGCTTTAATGATAGTTGCCCTGCAAGTCAAGTGAAATGTACAGATTTCTTTTTTTTTTTTTCTTTATTATTTTCTTTATTATTTTTTTTCATTTCTTTATGTTCTGTCCAGCTCTGATATTTGACCCTATAACCACTGGTGTTTAGTGTCTTCTTTGGCTTTTTAAAATAGTCCAGCAGCTGCTAACTGATTATGGCAACTCCACTTAATATTGGGTAGATTAGTAGACTGTGGATTTAAACTGGGAGTAATCAAGAGGATTATTTTTTATTTTCCTCACCTCCAGTCAATAAATTTAAAACACTATTTTTTTTTTCCAGTTGTATATGCAACTTTTGTTAAAAAGATAATTTAACCTCACTGTTAATATGTTTTGCTTGGCTAAGTTTTATGCAACCCTAGCAGACATAATTAAGGTTTTTCCCTACCTATTGTCAAGAACTTAGTCATGCACTGCCAGTGAAGCAAGCCTAACACTGTCATTTTTACTGAGGTCTGAGTGAAAGCATTAATTAATAATTTTAAAAATTTCTTGATATTCAAATGAATGGAACAAGATGGAAAATATCTCATTTATTCGTGAAAAAGTAGATGTTAACTCTGAAGCAGTAGTACAAAGTATATATACTGCACGTCTCAAGAAATCTGGAGACGTCACAAGCAGAAGAAAAATAGACTATTTCCTGAGATTTACAATTTCATGGGTATGGTAAATGCTTTGGCAACCACATTAAACAAAAGTAAACTGACTAATTTTAGTATTGTGCTGCACAACATAAGAGGAGATTAATTGCGATATTAAACATTCTTAAAACAATAATATAATTGATTTATTAAGAAAGTACTTCCACTGCAGTTACTTCTCACAAAAAATATTCCATTTTTTACTTTGGGGCTGGGAAATATTTCACAAAATTTGGAGGAATATCTCAGAAAATCTGTGTCAGAGTATGCTCAACTCAACTAAATGACTTAGAAATTTGAAGATGCTGTTACCTAGTCAACTAAACCCCAGTGTCTTCATCATAGGCATGAGAGAGAACATACCCCTGTTGTAGTCCAGTCTTGACTTTAACATTCACAGTTCTATTTGTAAAGTAAAAGCTATACTTCTTTGCCACGTGTAATTGTTGAATAATAATGGTCAAATAGCTGTGATACACACTGCAGTCTCTGTTAGATTCTACCTCTCACAAGAAGGATTGACACTACTGTGTCTGACCAGCTTAGACTTTGCAAGTAACACTTGATTATTTTTCCTCTGTTTTGTTTCATTCAAACTGCTTCTATTCTTTATATTGTTAGGAAAAAAATCATTATAGTGTTTCATTCCGTACTGAGCTAAGCACTGATACACCAACCTTTTTCCATGTAACATCCCTATGATTCATGTGTAGGATTACAGTCTTTCAGCTATATGTGCTCAAGAGGAATTAGTGCTGTGCTTAATACTTAATTACTAATGGACTGTAACCCAGATGAATCTGTCATAAATATGGAAAAATTCTGAGCTGATGCTTGCAATTAATTCACTGTAATCTGCAGACACAGCTGAAAAATCAATAAAAAATTAATGGAAAAAATCCCTTTGAGCAGGATATAAATCACACTGAGAGCACTGAGAGATTCATTATCTTTCTGTATTTGTCTCTTCATTTTTTGAGGTGTAAAGACTTTTCCACATACTTACTATAAAAACTACATCAACAGCAAAAAACTCCCCAAACTCCCTCTTCCCTGCAAAATCTTAATAAGAAAGCATGAGTACTTATAACAGAAGTAAAAATTTAGGGGAATTACTCTTGTGAGGTATTAAAATCATAATGCAATCATCAGTCATAGCCTGCACAGCTTCATGAGGACAAAGTCCTGCTTGTAAAACTTAATTTCCTTTTAGAAAAATATTATCACCTAGTTGATCAAGGCAGGTGAGTTGGTGAAATCCAAATCTTTTTGGATTTCAGTAAAGCTTTTCATACTGTCTCTCACAGTGCCCTCCTGGACAAAAGTTCCAGCACACAGCTGGATAAACACATCATGGGATGGGTGAGCACCTGGTTCCAATCCAGATCTTCTAATATCATTAAGTAAAATTACAAATTTATATGTGCATTTTTGAGACAAACATTTATGACACGGACAGATAAGTGTGTATTTTTTTCCATTGTTTGGGATAAGGTTCCCTTGATGTGACACAAAAGGTTAAACAGATCCTTCACATGCTATATTTCTTCTTACTATACAACTTTCTCTCAACAGCTGCTAAAAAGACAAGTAGTCACAAGTTATTTGTTTCTGCTTCATGCTGAGCCCGACATTATTTAGGTAATAATTTGCATGTAGAGCATAGATAACTTTGTTCTTTCCCCCATTTGAAAATAACATAATATAAATTAACAGATCTTCAGCTCATTTTACACTTACAAGTTTAACCTTTGAGAGTCTATGACTTGTAACAAAATATACTTTGCATGAGTCACACAGAAAACCTCTGGAAACCCGAGTAATTCCCTTTTTATGAAAGCAATACTACGATTTAATATAGGTTACTATTCAATATTCAATTCTGAGTATGAGGTATAAAATAGATCCAGAATACAGCAATGTTTTGCTGCACAAAATGGAACAGTATGAAGCATTTCATTTTCACAAATGCAGTGGTACTACCAACATAATCAGTTCAAGTTACTATTTCATGTATTGGAATAATTCTCTAAGAAGTAGCTCACTAAAAGATATGAAAGAAATCAGTGTTTTCCCTTAAAATCAGTTCTTAAATATGGAAGCCTTCAAACAGAATCCTCAAACTTTAGTTTGAGTTCTTGTCAACAAGCACAAGTGGTTCAGTTGTTCTGTTTGTTTATTGATTTTATTCCTACCATTACTTGTGACAATTAACTGGCCATGTGCTTAGCGAGGGTTTATCTTTTTAATCAGTCACCATTTGAAGCTAAACCTTAGCCATATATAATGCACTTTTATATTGCTTCAACAAATATCAGTCTTAAAAAAGAGCTTGAAAATCCTTGTCACTGACTTTTTCCATGTATTCAACTTTCATTATCGGTTTTATATATCTTTGAAGATATTTGTGAGATATCCATGAGACCAAATGACACCAGACATCTTTTGGGCTCATGTCTTTATTTTCTAAATTAAAGCAATGCTGCATTCATTAGCATCCCTTAGAAATTGTTATTTTGAATATCTCCAAAACTAAGTTATCTGTTGAATGAGGTAGGCATAAATTGAAGGGAGATGAAGGGAAGTCATGGTGTTTTTGTCTTCTGTGGCAAGAGCACTTGTTTTCCTACCTAGTGTACATTCCAGATGTGAAAATACATTATTAAATTCTTATCAACAAGAAATAAAATGAAAGAGAGGAACAGCTGAGGTGAGCTAATAATGGCTGCTAGCTACCTGATTCCCTTAGAGCTCCTGCAGTTCCACCACTTTGGCAGGAGTATCAAGGGAGTTATGGTGACTTTTGAGCCTTGGCTCAGGTTTTCTTAAGCCACCTGTAGGAGATCTGACATTCTAATTGCTCCATAAATTGTTTCAGCTCCGAGTTTGTTAAGCACTGACACATTTTACTGAAAACATATAAAGGCATGTAATTTGACACGGTGACAGATTAATACCTTAGCATTAGATTGGCAGAACAATTAGACGGCTTAAATGTTTCCTACATCTTAATGTCTGTGCTGCTTCAGGAAACCACAGTAAGTCCTGCTTTTCTGAAGGAAATGTTGCCATTGCAGTGATAGAAGTAAATCAGGCTATCAAAGGATTTAACAGGATTACAAGAAGTCTTGCAGCACATACATTTAAATCTAGAAAATTAAAATCTGGGGAATTTAGGTTCAGCATGGTGCATTTAGTATGGTACTCACCACTGGTATCCCATAAGCTGATACTTAGTTCTCATTATATATAAGCAATTGGTTTTGTGAAAGCAAATGAAATAATACAGTCTGAACTACTGGATAAATACAATTTAAACAAGAGAAAACTGTGTTTCTACTGGCCTTTCCTATTTTATAATGTAATCAAATTAGTATTTGTCTAGGATTAATCTCATTGAATTTGATTTCACTTAACCATGTTGCAACATTTATGTTATTTTCCTCCACTGACAACCATCAGATCAATATGATTTTGGCCCATAAGAGTACAAGTATATGTTTTTTTAGTGAAAAAACCCCCAAACTATACATCTGTTTTTAACATAACCTGTCTTTAAGATAGTTGCAAAATATTGGTGATTCCTTAAAGAACATAGATGTTATATTATTGAACTGGTATAATCACTAATTTAAGCAAGAATTTTTTTTTTATCAAGCTGTTCCATAATTCAGGAAAAAATTAAAGAATATTATACTTTAACATTATGGAGGTAACTATGATAGAAATTACTATGACTATGTGGAAATTCAGCCAGAAATACAATTGTTTAGGAAATATTTCTTTATTACTTGGTTGATATTTCTTTGGTTACATGTCTGAGTCATTTTAAGTAGCTATACAGACTGGTGTAGTATGTTTAATAAGCACAAAAAACCAAAACTTTATATGGTTATTATCTTATTTGACTGCTCCTCTGTACAGCACAGATAGGTAATATTCAAGGAAAGCAAAACAAAAATATTATATAAGATGCAAACACTTGTGAAATTTTGGTTCTTACACCAGTTTCAGGTTTAATGGATTTCAGAGGTGTGATATGTTTTGCACCACTACAAGCAGAAGCAATATTCATTCTATAACTTTGTGAAGAAACTAATTGTAAGATAGGATGGATGTGTTTTTTCTCAGGAAACAAGATTTTATAAATGCTAAATTATCATGTTGGAACGTGAGAATGGGTGGGTTGCTTTTATCATTATAGGCTTTATGTTTCTGTATTCCTTTGATTAACACCTGAATTAAGTGGTCCAACTATTTCTAGGTTTTGCTTTTTTAAGAGGATTCTAAAATGGAATTTTGGTTAAACTGTCTGAGCCTGATTTATTACTAAGTAAGTCAAGAGTCTCAACCCCGAAGCAGTTAGGAATTGGATTGAGGCCAAAGTACCTGAGAGTTGGCAATCACATCAACAGAACTGTAGAGATGAAGGGAAACTTTAGAGGTCATTTAGTGCATCCTTTCTCTCCCAAGGTATGATTAGCTACGTTTATGTTATCCTGGGAAAAATATTTTCTAGACATTTGTAAAACTCATCCCAGATTCTACAACCTTCCATTACTACTTCATTCATCCTCAAAGATTTTCCTAATTTCTAACATGATTTTTCATTGTTGCAATCACGACATTACTTCTGGTATTTTTCACTATGGGCCTGCAAAATAGATTATTTCCACTCTTTTTTTTTTTTTTTTTTTGTTCTTGCCTTTTAGGTACATTATCAGTGCTCTTTTCTACCATATCTGCTTTCTCTTCTCACTAATTCACTTTCATTCATCTAGCATGAACTTTTTTCAAATTTAAAGAATCATTTAACTGTTTCTATTTTCCTGTGACATTGCTTTTTTGTCTGTTTTATTTTTTATAACTTTTAATTGTAATGGATCATTTAGCAGCACGTATTTCCTTTAACATACCACTCTGGTCTCTCTTGAAACTGCTAAGTATGAGGACTTTGGACTCATCACAGCACTGAGTCTTGCTAGCTTTGGGGATTGTTTAAGAGAAACTATTATTTTCAACAATTTCACAAGTAAAGTATTCAAAATTCTCACTTTCATTCTATATTCTTCATTCTTTATTTCTATATTTCTTTCCTTTGCATTGAAAAAATAAATCAGATTTATAGAACTCATGATTTTGTATCGTTCTAATACCTTTTCTCACAATACTAATCATTCCATCAATATACATAAAACCTTTATGTACTCTCAGGTATTTTCTCAAGCACTGAAAGGAATTTTAGAATTAGGCATGATACACATGATATTATTCTAGTCCAAAAGCAATTAATTTATTCATTACTTCAGTGCAGTTGGCACATCTCAGGCAGTGGATTTGTGTTTGACTTTATTCGGTAAGACTGTTTTAGAGATGGCATGCACTGTCTCTGCAGTACACGACAATGCCACATTCAGAATGACAGCAGCCCAAGCCTTGGGGCACTAAACGCTTCTTGAGATATGTTCAACTGCTGTTTAACTGTATTTAGCCTAAGGTACAGAGAAAGAAATTGCTGATGCTTTCTAACATGTTTAAGTATTTTTATAGTGTCTTGGCATGTCAGAATATGCCACGGCACAAACTGGGGTGCAGCTCCTGAATTGCAGCAATTAGGAGGCAAGAATTTCAACAACAGTACTGTTGTAGCTGTTGTCTACAGGGATATGTAGACTGGCTTTCTTTTTCCCCTTAAAGAGTGATTTTCTACAATATGTACTCTCTCAGCTGTTTTCTGCATTGTTGTTCCTTGATCATGTCGTCAATACTTGTTAGGCTTTAAGAGATGTATTGTGTCCCTGATCACACAGCTCATAAAAGAGTCATGGCTTTTAATATAAAAGCCATATAAACATACTCCACTTTAATCATATAATGGTGTTTCACTTGCATTTTGGATGCTCTTCTGAATGTAACATATTTGTGTACAGAATGCAGAAAAAATGGGGCTCATCCAAACCACAGTCTCTTTCTTTACTATTCTGTTTTTTTTTTTCTTTTCTCACAGTAGCTGGAACTATTCCACATGCAGTTTTTATAGGTCCTCAATAAATGGAACCATGCAGGGATATTATGGGCCTGTCAATGTGGAAAGCAAAATCTGCATGGAGCCATTGATTTGTCATAGATACTATTTAGAACTCTCTGCCAATGACTCCTCAGAACCTGTTGTCCATGCTGCATGCTTTACAAAAGTTGCAGAGTTGCACTGCTCTACTGCTACATGGCTACTGTGGTTTTGTACTCCTCCAAGAAAAAGGTCTGCAGCTAGGAATGCTTTCTGCAGATGTTCAAATTATTGTGTCTAGATACAGTGTCACTATTGATTTGGAAGGTATTCCATCTCCAGGGACAAGTGGAACAAAAGTTTTGCCAGCTTAAGTACATCTTAAATCTGTTGTTGCCATCAGCTTTGTGTGTGGTTTACAAAAATGAAAAAGTGAAAAGCTCTTTACATTTTTCTCCAGTGTCTGTGCTAGAACAATGTCATGACTAGCTGTGGGTCTATAAAATATATTGTACAAGAATGGTTGTTTAAAATGTGTAGAGTGGAGCCAGAGTGAGGATTCTTGATATATTCTTATATTTCTGCAATGTGTGTGTAAAATAAAAGCACGTAACTTGTAACATAAAGAGTCATGGAATGGATAGGGTTGGAAGGGACCTTAAAAATCATCTAGTTCCAATCCCCAGGTGTACTTGTTGACTACTGAGTTCATAATACTGTTTATGTCCTTGATGAAATATATTAACCTCTTTTGATTAGGAATAGGAGGAGAGAAAATAGTGGAAAACTGCTTGGTTGGAATATTTGAGTTAGTTTCTTTGGTATTTAACTGGAGATAGAAGATCACCTTTCCCCAGTCCAGCCTGCAGGGGTAGGTGCCTTCCCTTTTTGATAAGAAGCAACCCTACCAGCCCTTAGGGAACAGTCAGCTACAATCAGCAGAAACATTAGCACACCTACAAATATCTCCAATCACTTACATTCTTTTGTACAAAGCTTTATGGAAAACAAAAAGCATATTTCTGTCTCAGAAATGAGCTGCAAATGTTGAAGGATTTATTGGATGAATAGTTACTAAAGTTTAAAAAAATACCTAACTTTTATCAGATAAATTTCAAAAATTGGGGGTGAAAGCTTCTATCAGATACAGAGACAAAGTAGATTTTAAAGTCCATTGAATAAATGTTTTCCAATTTTTTTCCCAAGCTGAAATCTGGCAAGTGAAATCTGTTTTAAAAGTACTACATTTTGAATTCTCAATTTACATGCATCTCCTATGCATTTTAGGGAGTGGGTTTACAATGGCTGAGCCATGTTCTGATCTGATGAGCAGATATACTTGACAATAACTGAGAGGATATCTTCTGATGACATCTTCTGATTATCTTTTTTGTGCAGATAAAATAAAAGGTTGAGTTTAGCTAGTCTATACAAACTTTTAGAACCTAATCCCAAATCTACAGATTTCAGTATAACAAGAAATATCACATATCTTTCTCTATCAATTAACATTGTGATAATTTTTTTTTTTTTTTGTTAATAAGGGGCATTTTAAGCACAAATTAACTTGGTTTCCAGATATATAACTGCAGTAGGAATCTGTTGTGCTGCTCCTTGATGATTTGCCAATTCTGCTGACAAATTGTTTGCTGTGTCATATTCCATTAGACTTGTCAGTTCTCAGTGGGGTCACTACTGGAGTACTTCCCTTTTAAACTGAGAAACACTTAGGAAAAGTATTTAGCTTAGAAATAGATGTGTTTCAATGCCAATTGTGCTAGAAAACATGAGTAAAATTTATTTTTATTTTCAAATTTAGAAATTGTTCAAAACTCCATGGACTAGGTAATTTAATATGCTGACCATAGAGTCCCTACTCTGCAAAAGAGGGTTGATCTGTTTCAGTGAGTTAGCAAAAATCCAGTTACTGTGTAGCTAAAGTGGTATGGCAGTTTATCCAAATTAGAGGTTAAATCACTGTTATCAAGTGCATAGAAAGCACCCCATCTTCCCTTAACCCACTAGTTTAGGTGTGTCAATCTTTTAAACAGATGAGAGATTAAAATGCAACAGGTTTCAAACCATGTTCGATTAGATCTGTACTGAAATGCTGCACTGATTCAAGCTCTGAGAAAAGATGCAAGAAAGCAATGGAGTAGAAGGCTGTAAGTGTCAAATCTTAATTGAAGGTGTTTTAGAGGAAAAGAAATGGCACTGGATCTGACAGCCTGAGGGGCAGGAGGCTGCTGCTGCTGTTCCATACCCCCAAGTCCAAGCAAAGATGAGGATATATTCCCAGCTGGCACACACACGGAGCACACACTTACACCAGATATACATCCAGTTGTCCACGCAGATCACAGACACTCAGAGCCCTCCCATGAACACAAACAGCACCAGGGGCCTCATTCTGTCCTCTTCTCTGGCTGGACAGAATGGAAGACGACTACTAGTGATAGTGCACACACCCATATCTATACATGCACTCATAATAGAGAGCCCATTGCCAGGAAAGAGCTGGAGAGGAAACTTGATAAGAGGACAGGACAAATGGTGTTCATCCAGCATAGAACACAACCAGACAAGCAAACTATTTACTTGTGACTGGCCCTTTTATCCCCTATGTCTCTAATTCTCCTTTATCATCTAAACTCCTCACTTGTCTTCCTGATGGTTTCTCCCCTAAAGAGAAACCATGTCATCTAAGTCCTTTGCTGTCCCAAATTCCTTTTCCTTTATGCCTTATAATTTGCTTTACATACCTAGACAGCAATCCGCAGCATTACACAGAAAGATGATTTTTCCTTGTGAATCCTTGTTTTGAGCTCCTACTTGCTACTGTACACCCCTGTGTTTCTCTGGACCTTTGAGGGTCTGATTGCCCTGTGGTGGGCCTGGGTAGGTCTCTTGGGGTGTTATTTGGGCTAGAATTGTTCTTCCAGTGTCTCTCTGAGCTCTTCTGTGGGTGTGAAGATAAAGTTTATCACATAACCCAGCAGGTTATGTGACTTGGAGGGTTTTGCTTCATAAAACAGCATCATAAGGCTGAATTGTACATTAAGTCCTCATGTTTCACAATAATGAGTTCCAGTATTTGTCCAGAAGTGAATAGGAGAAGCAACACAATAAAAAATGATGCATTTTCAAGAGCATGATTAAAAGACCACCAGTAAGAGAAGGATTTTTATGAAACCATGTATTGCTGACTCAAAATTTTTTTTCAGCTAGAAAGACTCCATCAGATATAATGAGGTGCTAATTGTTTCAGTCTGGAAAAAAAACCCCAAATTCAAATGACAACAAAAGAAAATCTTTCCAATAAACTTATATTCTTATGTTTTAAATAAAGGTCAGACAAACTGCCTTGATCAGTGGTTGCTAATATTATGTCAGAGTAATAATTAAAATACTAGAAGCAAGCCTAATGTTCAATGGTCAGGATTTTTTTTTTGGAAATAAGGTGCTGGTTCAAATAATTTATAGAGGTTTAAGGGAATTGGCCCTGTTGTGAAAATATGAAAAATTCTGGTTAAAAATCAAAGCATATCAGAGCAGTGGAGCAGTTAATTATGCTTCTTATCATTGGGGAGGGTCAGAATTATGCTGATTTAGCTGACAAACAGAGGATTTTCCTGTACCCATCCCCATATTCTGTGTATGTTTGCAGAACACAGACACCTAAAAACCATTAGGCTGCTAAATTTTTATAGTATTGCATTCTTCATTGGGAAAAAAAAAGGTGGGAATTGTGTCATTTTAAAAAGAAAAAACTCACTCAGTTCCCTCCTCCTGGCCTTACACATCTTAGTTACAGGATTACTCAGTTATCTAGAAACCAGGGCTGTTTCCTCATCAAAGTCAGTGATATTTCATTGAAATATGAAATTTTATACAGTATTCAGAATTCATTCAGTAAATTCTATTGAATGTTGGTACCTGGCAGTAGCAAATAGTGTACACACTTTTACAGTACAGCAACAAATTATTTATTAAATTAATGTTTAAATGCCTAAAAAAAAAAAAATCAGGACAGGATGAAGATAAATCTGACTTTCAAGAGCTTTTGCAATTCTATCAGAATTAAATCCACAGATCTTGAAATGAAATATGCTTTCTCTGCAAGTACCTGTTTAAAATATTTTAAATTAAAGTCGTTTATTCTGGAGGAGTGAAGGGTTTTTGGCTGTTGGGTTTTGGGTTTTTTTGTTTGGTTGGTTGTTTTTATCTTCAGCAGTGGTTTCTTTTATCAATTTATAAAAAAATCAGAGCTGGAATTATCATTATTTGAGAAGGTACTTTATTAGCCAAATTAAAAAAAAATAGGCAAAACAAAAGTAACAGAATGAAGGCTGAGCGGGCCTTTGAAGGAGTTTTTATAAGTTTGTATACACATGTTATTACAGGCAAAAATTACTGTTCACAAGAATTTTGGTGTTGTAGTGGGAAGGTAGAATGATGCCAGAGCCCATTTGAAGTACCTGATTATGTTTCCATGTTCCTTGCTCCCTTCAAAATAATTGATTTTTTTTACAAAAAAACCCTAAATATTTCATCAAATAAGTCATATCATGTGAAAGCCATATCAAACACATTTGAAAAATTTATTTTTGATTTATGTTCTTTGTCAGCTTTGTTTGAATATAATGTTGTTCCTTTGTAAGCAGCTTAAGTTATTCCTTTAGACCATAAAGTACACTATAATTGAATAAAAGGAAGGTTAAAGAATATTACCCATTCATTAAAATAGTTGAGGTAGTTTTTAAATTCAGTTGTATGCAAGTATTAAAATACAAATATTAAATATACCTGCTTTGAAAACAGGTAGGAGTCAATACTGCAGGCCTCGGAACTTTGCTGGTTTTCAGCAAAAGCTCTTACAAGAACAGAAAACTCAGACATAGTGAACAGGAGCAGGACACCTTGAACACAGCCAGGCACATATAAAATGTTTCTCTTTAGGCAGCACTCAGATTCATTCCATGCCCTACCATGCACATGTACACACAGAACAGCTTTATTTGTACTATTGATAAAGTTTATAACCTATAGCAAAGGTTTTGTATGCTTCTGCAATTACTGATTGTACAACTTATCTAACATATTGTGGGCTAAAAACTCAAGTGCCCAATCCTCACAAATTCAAGCAGAGGGTTACATTATATGAAAATTCAGTTCCTTTGTCAATAGCGGATCTGCTCATTTGCAGGGCATTAAGTATGCTTGTAAGTATTTCCAGGGCACAGGGTCTGAGGATTCTTCCACATAAATTCAGAGTGTTCTCTAAAAAAAAAATCAAGGAAAGGTATTTTTAATAATTTCTAGAAAATTGGCAGTATGGAATTAAGTGTTTCTTTGACTCTTTCAGACATCAAAATTAATTCAGTACCTAATGCCAAATGTTTCTGGAATTGATTTTCAGGCACAGGAAGAGGATTAATAGATTTTGTATTTTTTCAATTATTAAGATTGAGAATAACTGTACAGATCTGCTTGCTGCCTCTGGGCACATGCAATGTGAAAAAATTATTACTGAGGAACTTACTGCCACATTCCTACCAAGATCTTTAAAAATACCTTTTGTGAATGCAAGGATTCTCAGTTTCAGTGGAAGTCACTGTAACAACGATTTGTAAAGACAACTCTCTTTTATTTTCAGATTCACGGCCTCTACCAGATGTAGCCCTGACGGGGAAGTGCACCCGAGAATGTGATGAATACGGCCACTCAGACTCCTGCTGGATGCCAGTCCGCACTTCTCCGGAGAGAAAGCAGAAGAGCCAGCCAAAACTCTCCACTTTCATGCCTGTCGATGAACGGGGCAGTCAGGAAAAGCTGGCCAATGGAGAAGCCTCCCTCATGGGTGACCGCAACAGAAACCTCCTTAACAAAAAGTTGACCTCATCTTATGAGACCTTCAGCGCAGCTAGTTTCAGCAAAAATGAAGAAGGCAACCCAGAGGATATCCCCCTCACACAGACAGGGGAATACAAGCCATCTCCTGTCAATACTCTAACTAGAAGAGAAGTTTACCTGTAGGTTAAAACAGCAGCGACAAAGTTCTTTCATAATATAAGAAAGAAATGGGGCAAAAGTCTTAAAATCACAACAATTTTAAGAAAAAATGTGAAACAATAAAGAGGGGGCCACCAAAGAGACAAAAGATCTGCCTGCCACTTCTGCCTCCATAGCAGGCATGTAATTATACTGTCTGCCTGACTATACTGTACAATGTAGAAAACATTGCTGTTACTTGCATGTCTAATTCCCCCTTGCTGATTTTTTATTTTCCTAGATCTATGGTTGCAAATTCCTCCCATAGTAGCAAGCTTGATTAAAAAAAGAACACGACACACTGTTGTTTCCCTCCTGCAGAAGCATGAATTAAGCCACTCATTTTGTTTGTTTGTCATCTGGCTTGTTGAGGATAACAGGTCAGGGAAAATGTATTCGAAACATACCATCTGAATATTGCTGATCCCCATCAGGGACAATCCTTCAGAAACCATAAAGATATAGGATAAATATAAAGGAATAATCATTAATAGGCACTTTGTGAAGACCACAGCTTTAATATTCTCACCTCTCATCTGAGGCTGGAAGAAACAGAAATATGTTCAGCCTGAGACTGCAGTCAAAAACATGGCATACTTTCCCGTGATTCATGGACTCTGGTTCTGTTTTATCCATTGAACAAACCTGTCTTGCTGTGTCTCTTTCTCTCTTTCTCTCTCGTTCTCTGTAATGATTATTTCAATGTAAACACAATAACTAACACTTATACCATAGGATAGCAATGATAAACTGTTGAAATCATTATTTTGGGCAAGACTAACATTTAGCTGGGAAGATTGTAATTACAAAAAGGCCAAAGATCACACAATGGATCAGGGGAACTGCTAAGTATTGGGGCTTGACTTAGAAAATAAATGTATTCACAAAAAACCCACATGTACTCATAACACAACTTCAGTTACATTCTATGCAGCAGCACAGTCCACAAGCCCAGATGACAATTTTTTTTTCCAGTGTGGTTCAGTTGAATGCCCAAAGGAACTGATGCTTCTTTTGTAATGACATGATACATTGCAGCACATGCTGCATGTTATATGCTGCATATGCTAGTTCCAGGGAATTTTTAAGATTAAAATTAAAAAATAATAGTAGAAGAGAAGGCCGTGTTAGTGGGAATGCTTGATGGGAGGGAAAAAGGTGGACAATAGGATAATGCAGTAACAAGAGAACATTTCAACTCGGATAAAAAAAGCTTCTTTTCAAATTGCAAGGCATGGTTGCTAAGTCTGGTCATCAGTGTTGCAGCTTATCAACTGCTTCAATTATGTCAAAGATGATGATAATGAAAGCTTTCTTGAAACCAAGTGCATTAAAACCAAGAAACGTGCAATACTAAATGATATCAATACTCAGAACATTTAGCATTAGTAAAAAATGGTCTGATAAACAGTGGTATGATACCTAGGAAGTCAAGAGGAGTTAAAAGTAGTCCAAGCTACGATATGCAAGAGCTGTAACAATTATCATGGGGAGTGCATCATGAAAGGAAGAGGAAATGAAACAGGGTTTTGTGCAATAAAAGCAACAAAACATGCAGAACATCAACCAATTGCTTTGTAGTTGATGCTGTATTAATAATCACAGACTGAGCTCAGACATTCAGACAAAAGTGACAATCAAACAACACAGCAAGGACAGCTCAAGGACGGAGAAAGCATTCAGATCCCTGGCTGCTGAACTGGCACGAAGGCATGGCGAGATGGCTCTCTAGTAACTGTAGTCATAATGTAGCTTTGGGTAGTTTCTTGCTTTGAAGAATTGCATAGAAATAACCTTAAACAGCCTAAGGTAGAGGTTGGTAAATCAAAACAACTCATCACATTTATCTTTTGAATTCACTTGTCCATATAGTGGGTTGTGCCATTACTGGCCTTTTCATTCTCCTCTCTAAAGTTTACTTTCTTCAAGTAACATTAGTTTGTGTATAGCAGTTATGATGAACGGGCACATTTTAGAAAGAAAATATTAAAATCAAAGATTATTAACGATTGAACATTTTTATGTTTAATTATTTAAGTAATACGGGGAGATGCAAGCTAGTACTTTGTTATGAGACTGCATATAGCAGTTACTGCTTTGTATAATCTGTAAGTACCTGTTTAAAAATGCTTCTAAAAATGCTTATGTAATGTAAACACATTTTTCTTGCACGTTTCAACAGAATACACAATTGCATAACACAAATGTTCAACAGAACTTCCTTTAATAAGATTTTATTTAATATTACACACAAGAAAATAAATTAGGTAGCTGGGTTCCATATATTCTTAGACACTTTTTCTACAGGGGTAATAATACAGGTCATAATAGACCTTCAGATTAAATGGATCAGCAGTCATTCACCAATTTTTGCACCACGTAAGACAGTCATGAAATAATTTTCTTGTGTGCATCTCCTTAGATCTAAAATGTGTGAAAGAATTTTTTAAAAATTCTATCTACTGTAAGTATTCACAGTAATTCTTGTGGAACTAGCCACTATTAATATGCTGATTACTCTTCTGACCTGGCATGACATACAAATATATTTTGTGTTTGTATTTTTCCTCTTTATTTGAAATAGGTTAAATCTGGTGCCACTCCATAAATAGAGTGCTTTTGTATAAAAAATAAACAAATAAAGCTATAAAAAATAATTAGGGTGAATGCAAAATATGCAACTGTGCCTTTTATACCTATTATTATGGTAAAGTGGTAGTTGGGTTTGGACACTGAGGGGTAAGGGGCTATTCCCAACTTTTTTGAACCTGTACATTTACCTGTGTTTATTTTCTGAGAAATTATAAATAATATATTTAAAAGGAAGCCTTTTGCCAAACTCAGTTAATGGACCAGTCTTAAGCATTATTAACACAAGGCTGTGGTTTAAGTAGGTCTTGAGGATTTTTTAAATTACTATTTGTGTGGGCTTTGGGGTTGTTTTAATTTGTTTTTAATTTTGCTGCCTGGAAAAGTATGATCAGTCTATATGATAGTTATTTAGCAAGGTGTCACCAATTCATGTTGCCAGGAAAATTGACAATTTTTTAATAGCTTTTAGCCTTCATCAGATTTTATTTGTACTGTATAGAAATCATTTTTTTCTTTCCTTCCATGGGAAACTCAAATGAGCTTTGCATGTATTTTACATTAGGGCACCTTTATAGATTGATGCGTTAATATATAACTTTATATGTATTAGAAAGTTCAATAGCTTTGGTCTAAAATCTAAGGCTTAATCCAGATCTCAGACCCACTATGTTTATTGAATATGGTTTCTGACTGGCCTGCTGCCTGAGTTTCAGGAAAAAAAATTAAACATTATTTTTATGTGGGGGAAAAACTTAAATGGGATTGAAATGATTGGCTGAAAGGCTACCCTAGAAGTTGTCAAGCAGAAAAATCATGAATCGGGATAAAGATCTTGCCATAAATCCAGCCATCACACAACACTTGTAAGGAAGTTAAACAATTAAATATTTTTCTTTCTGTTTCACTGGTGATAAATATACAGAGTTTCCTTAAGAAAAGAAGCAGATGATAAAGCAATAGAAATGAAAGCCCACCAGTTAAGTTGTATTATTAACTGAGAGAGCATAAGCACTAGGAAGAAGACAACATTCACCAGCTACCTGGGGTATGCTTTCAGACAACTTTTCCTAAATTTTAAAGCACTTGCATTCAGTGTGGTACGATCTGTTTGTAATAATAATCATTGACTATTGTTCTGCAACTTGGATGTTGATAGTGAAGCAGAGAACAATTTATCATTGTTTATTATGAGTCACTATGCACGCAACTATGCTAAACATGGCAAAATGTATTAAACGCTAGTCCACCTCTATTTATGAAATATTTACATAATTTAATTTGCTTTTGTACAGTTTTATGTAAATAAATTGCTTGTCATTTTTGTCTCTGCAAATTAAAATATAACATGTTCAACTGGTTGCCCATTTGCCAGTTTACTTTCTTGGACAGTCTGTTCCAATTTCACTAGATTAAATCACATGCTAGTTTCAATATTTAATGGTATTTTGAATAGCAATGACACTGCCTTAGTAACTGGCCACAGATTCAGCTGCAGAGATGGCTGAGGTTTTACCTGTCTTCTGAGTGAAGTTCGATAGACCTGAGGTTGCTGTCACCCTGGACAGCACACAGCTATTTGCACAGCAGAGAGTACTCGTAACCTGAACAGTTGTTTCTGATTACTGATCAAAAGGGCATATTTTAAAAGTGTGTTCAAAACCTTCCTATTAAGTGGAATAACAAGCCTTTAGTAAAAGTCCATATATTTCCATTATAGATTGGCAATTTTTCTTATTATCAACAAGGATGCTATATTTTCCAAGAAGTTTAGAACTGTTAGCACATCCTAAAATGTAAGTAGAGTATCTATATTGAGAAAAACAACACAATTAATGCAGAAATTCGGGGGAAAAAAAGAGAAACAAGAGCCTCCAGTTCTCTCTGGCTGTGAATCAAATTATCCATCTCAGCATAACTGTAAATCAAGAACAAATCCTCCTCAAGAAGGAACATCTAAGTAGAAAGAGTTTATTCCTTAGCTGTCTGGATCACACATAGCTTTTTTTGTCTTTGTTTGCTTGTTTGTTTTGAAAGAGCAGGCTCCAAAACAGCCATTAAATTGGGATTTGCATCAGTTATAATATGTGAAAAAAGTGTTTGTGGGGAGAGGGATCAAAGGTCGACACTCCTTTCACCACTCTCTATTATGCAAAATAACGAATTACTACAGAGGCCTTGGAAACCATTGAATACAATTTCCCAGTAAACATCACAGAAAGAGCTATTTATATCCTTTTACCTTAGTTACAGATTAGGCTTGGGTTTTTGTGAATACAAACTGGCCAAAACTTTTTATAAAATAAACTTTACATTGCAAATTTCTTTCTCTGAATGTGCTTAAAGTTAACATTTTCTAGTCTGCTCTAATGAATGTGTCAAAGATTCTTCTTTCCACAAGCAGAACTCTGAATCTGCAAGCCTATGGGGGAAGTTTAGTTCACCACCTGACCCTGGATCTCTCACACTGCACTTGAATGAGCTACCCCTCCGCCTCTTTCAGCAGTAACAGTATTTTAATGAGTAACTTCAATCAAGCTTTCAAGTTTATTTTATACCAGCTGTAGCATGCAAGGCATGACCTTATGTTTGTTTGTCTTTTATCTGCATTTTCTTGTTTACCCACTGCATCCAGGAAGGTGATTACAGGAAGATAAAATAAATTTCCTGAGACACTAAGAGTGGTAAGAGAGGATGATATAAACTAGCAAAAGCAAACAATTTATGCTCCCCTTTAACCCTGGCTTCAGTTCTCCCTCCTGTGTTGCAGTAAACTGTAAATCTTATGCAGAGACTGAAATTAATAAATGTGACCTAGGCAGAAATAATTTCTTGTCTTTATTGAGCCTCCTGAGGGGAGTGTATAGAAGATGCTTAATAGTTCATAAATATGCAAATTATCTAGCCTTTGCTGCAAAGGAAAGCAGTGCTGCCATTAGATGAGAGTATTCCTTAGTAAAATCATAGGATTCTAGTCAGGCAGTTCTTACAGCTCTTTCTTCTGAAGCAAGTACATCTGGTTTAAAGGCTGAGATACACTTACCAAGAAACTGGGGGGCTGGAAATGCAAAATACCTGTTCTGTACTTGTGTGGAACAGCCTCTGGGAAAAAATAAAAGGGAACAAAGAACAGCAAATAGGTATAATGTAATTGGTACAGAACTGATAGAAATATATTCCTTTAAGACTTTCAAACTGATGTAAGGATTTGAAAATAGGGAGATATTAATGCATAATTTTTAGCTAACTGTGGTATGGTACTGTAATTTATAAGAAAGGATTCTTTTTAATTATAAGGCATGTGATTCTATTTAAGGTAATGCTTCTAAAGATTTAGGCAATGGTTAAAAAATGTTTGTATATTAGTATCCTTTTTTGTAAGCTTACTAAAGAAAATTCCAGCAGGCTTCTACAGCATTCACTGAAGGAGAAGACAGTATTGGAATGACCAAATAGGCAAGGTATAGTTTTCATATTTCTATTCTATTTTCAGGATAACAACTAGCTTTTTCATGTTCATGTTATAATAATGAATGAAAAAAACCCCAATGCTTTTCAGCTGTGCTTTCAAGGATAAAACTGAGGGAACAAAGAAGCCAAGGTAGTATAAAAGCAGGTTTGTACCATGTTTACTACTGCCTTGGTAAATTCACACTCAGCAAAATGTAGTGTCATGAAGAGAGCAACTTAAATAACAATGAAATATTTAAGTTTTTTGCAATCTTGTCCACAGTCAGAGAAGAAAGAAAAGACTAGAACAAAAGAAAAAAAAATGGTGTGTCTTTTTACTACCTATTTCTCAAGGATTTCCAGCATCTATGGAATTCCCCAAATAGCAATATTGGATTCTACTATTTCCCATAAAATTGTGCACTTTTACTTTTTCCGAAGGTACTTGCAGGTTTTATAACTCGTAGTAAGCCTAGCTGGGGAAAATCATCTTCCTGTGTTTTTCTTCTTACATAGTAACTGTGTTACATGATTCCAGAAAATGAAGCTGATTCTAACTGTGGCAAGGTTATGGCATCAGTAGTTTGTTGGAAGTTAATTGAATATATATTTGATAAGACAAGTAGAAGTGAAGAAATCGGAGGAAGATATTTTCTGAAAAGATCCACAAACTGCTGCACATGCTGTAATGGTTCATTATTTAGGCATGATTAGAGGAGAAGAGGTGAAAAAATTCACAAGCAAAAGTGGAAGAAGGATAAAAAAAGTTACAGATGGACAACTTGGCTAATTGTGTGTTTGTATGTGTGTGTATGTACACCTCTTTCTTTTGAAGTAGATTTTAGGATTCCAGAAAATTATTTGTCATTATCTAATGATTCCAATCCAGAATATTGGAAAATCTTGACCTTCAGTAGGAGGTCCTGTATTTATTTTAAGCTTTAGCAAGACAGAACAAAATACATAAATTAGCAACTACCATTTAGTCTGGCGGTGTATAGTGACCACAGGGTCAGACAACTGGATAATTGTTGCACCTACTTCAGCTTCTCTCCGGTTTCCTATCTTACATAAGCTGCTAGAACAAAAGTCAGAGAATTTTTTTTTTAATTTACATCTCCTCTTGCTGACAGTACCTAGAATCAGCTTGGCACCTATCTAGCTTTTCTCCACCTTGTGCTGGACTAGAGGAGAGCCCTGGAACAAGAGGTGATTTCATATTCCTTTTCAGTCTGACCTCTGAGCATCTGGCAGGCATCATGTTTCCACCCTTATCTTTAGGAGCATAAAATTATGGCAGACTCACTCACACATAACTTCATGTTTGAATATTAAAAGTGGTAGAGCAAGAAGCCTGCCTTGAATTTAGAATATTGTGCTGCTGTGGTGAAAAAAGAAAAATATCCTGAATTCCAGAGAGGATTGAAATACTGCTCTGTGTGATAAAGAACCAACCACAGGGTACAACCCTACAGTAACAGCCTGTACATTTCTACTTACTCTAATTTGGGCCTTATGTAGAGTTGTAAGAAAAATGCACAAATGCTCCAGGTCCCTCTGAAGTACAGTGCTTTATATATGTGAGAAAGAAGGAATCATCTTTTGCCCAACCCTAGTAAGTTAAGCCTGTTTCCAATTAGTGTGGATCCCCTGATGAATATTCTGATTATGTTTATGCATCATCAGTGAAATGATGATGGCTAATTAATGATACATATAGTGTGACATGCTCATTTAGGAGGGCATAGAATTAATAGAGGGGACATGATGAAAATGTACTGGCTGGAGAACAAGGTTTTTGTACTGTAGCTTCTATAAGGTGCTATAATGTATTGGCTACAAATATTACTAAATATTAATATAAAAGTTAAATATAATTTTTCAATTCCAAAGAAAATTCAGCTAATCAGAATGAACATTCAGAAACAATTAAGGGTGAGAATTTGGCTTGTCATGGACTGGGGTCACATCTGAAAGTTACAGAATATTGTCTTCTGCACTGAATGACTGCAGATAAAATAAACTTAATAACACTTAGAAAAAATACACCCAGTCTTTCCTTACACAGTGATGGAATTCCAGAAGTTTCCTGTTCAGTGTCACTCAAAAAAGAAAACAACAGCAACAAAAAAAAAAACCCAGAATGAAGGCTTAGAATTAAGGAAGGGCTGTCGAACAGAATAAATTCTTTTGTTTAAATAAAGATGCTGGTCCATGATTCAGATTTTTCACAGTTCTGACTTTTCCTTGCTAAATAGATAAGAATACAAATACTAGAATATATAGTGATTAGGGTGATCAAAATTATGCATTAAATAAGGTAGGATTCTTCAGCCTCAGTTCAGAAGAGAACTGAGAGGTTTGACAGTGATATATAGTTTTGCTTAATAAATCATCTATGAGGCATCATTAGAAATTATGATGCACTGGATTCAAGATGTATGGAAGTGTGTTTCCTCACACTGAATCAAAAAATAACTTTTTGTCAGAGATCACTTTTTGGGATGCACTCATGAATGTGGCTCACATAAATAATAAAATAAATCCCAGAATATTTCTAGTGTCATTCTTTTTATGAAGGATGTAAGAATAACATAATAATAACATATCTCTGTTTCTGCCACTCTACTACCAAAACAAATGTACTAACCACTACTGCAAACAGAATATTGTGTTGAAAGTCCCCTTATCTCTCTAAAAAAACTCTAAACCAAACACACACCAAAACAAAATTAACAGAAACTTCAGCCCTCAACACCACTATTTTGTTAGCTAAGAAAGTAAAAATTGTGCTTCAGGAAGTTTTTTCCGATAGTCAATGCTTGTGATGGTGTTTTTCCAGGAGAGTGAGAAAAAGTAATTTATGCCTAACCACAATTACTCCTTGGAAATCTACAGCTGCAAGTCTTCTAGTGAGAAAACTTTCCAGAGAAAAAAAATAGAAAATGGGGGAGAAAAAGTTGTTTTATTTTTTTAATCCAGTTTGTAAGAAATTTACCAATTAGGCTCCAAAACTCTGTGCCTCAGGGAACACACGGCTGAAGTCACAGAATTATGTAGGTTACACGCCCTAAAACAGAGTGTTGCAGGACTTATTGGACATGTGAACAAACACAAGTTTTAGAGACAGTAATTTATTTAACTCAGTGTCAGGTGTTTGCCTTGTGCACTCCTGATTGTGGAGATTCATATAGACAAAATGGATGGCCAAGCAAACCAAAAGCATTTACAAACAATTTTCTAAGAGTTTCTAATATTTCAAACTTTATAATTCTGAACACAAGTACAAACAGAAGGTAGTAAAAATAGTTGAAGTATACAGTAATATGTGAGGTCTTATCAGATGATGTTTGTGATGTTTGAAATGTATGGATAAGTCTGTTTTGTCAAATATGACGCCTAAAATATTTATCATCAGTGATGTAAGAACTTCTGCTGTGTCTTCTGATATTAATGAAAAGACACAACGCTGTTTTGCCCCCAAAGACATCTAAAAAAAAGTGTTTCTTCACTTTCACATTCAATTAGAGAAAACAACTGTGTCTTCATAGGACTTCATTTTGGAGTCATTAGGACCTGTGCAGGTCAATCTACAATGATTTGAGATCAACAAAACTTTTTTCTAATTTTTAAATTTTAATTAAAACCTAGATTGACACTCATGAAGCTAACATCATAGCAAACATTTCACTGAGTAGAAGTTAGTATTATTTTAGTTTAAATCATGCAGCAGTTTTTCAAAACACATTCTCATATAACATAGCAGGAAATAAGATTCTTGTGTGAAGGTACATTCATTTTTTTTACAATTATATTCTTTTAGGAATTATTCAGAATACCAGTGGTGTTCATCATATATATAAAGATCACTGTTTGACAGCAATGGTGCTGCAACTTCTTCAAATTCCAGAACACTTAAAACTCTGGCTTACAGTACAAAATACTCCTTACACCCCATGCAAAACCTGGGAAGTATATACTGTTTAACCTTTTAAAATGGGAAATGAATAAAAGATAGAATTTACACAAAATTGCATTAGCCTTGAGGAAAGTGCATTCTGGGTACTGAAAATTGAGAAACCCGAAATTTTGATTAGGCTTAATTAACTATGTAGCTGAAAGGCTAGAAAGAAATGTCGTTATGAAAGTGATAAAAGTGAATTAATAAAAGGATACAATATATTAATAAAAGGAGACAAATATAACTCTATTACTTTTCTTTTTGCTTTTCCTAAACATGGTGAGAACTAGTGCTAAAAGAAAACTACCACAGAAGTTTACCTCTGGATGAAATCAAACTTTTTTTTTCTCCAACTAGATCTCTCAAATTTCTCAGTGTTTCAAGCTTTTTGTACTATCATCAGTAATGTCATTAAGTGCCAAATCTGCCATATCTGTAAAGAGATAAATTCTGATATTTTTCTCCTCATGCAAACGAGAAGGTTACTTTCTATCTCGAATGATGTTGCTACTGTAAAAAAAGCAGCACAGTGCAGAGATGATAACCAAGTTATCCTGCATGGAACTGCTATGTTACTCAAATAATTCAGAACTAGTTCCTTTATTTTCACATAGCTTGATAAAAGGTTCGTTTGCAATACATGAAGCAGGGCTCTGGGCTGTGGTGCATTCTACACAAGATTAGACAGCAGAACCTAACTCTTGACTCTCTAAACCTGAGGAATTTACAGTGCACTGTCTGACATGGAGGAGACATACTCCAACTCCAAAGATGTATTACCACCTTTGTGGGAGTATTGATTTTCTGTAGAAAAAGCCAGGATCAGATATCATGCCTCAATGAGAGATCTCTGCCTCTGAGCACTCGAAAGCAGTCATTGCAGGTTCTTACAGCTTCTACCCTTTGTTTTCACACTAGAACAGTAGAAAGGAAAAGAATCAAATATGGCTAAAGATATTTATTTGTAATCATTGAATCTGGCTGCCACTTATTTTAGAATATTTCAAATTCTTACTAGAGTATTTTTAATATGGAAAATCTGTAAATATAAGATGTGACAAGTTATACAATTTTTCATGCCCTACTCCTGAGAAAAGCGAATTATCCTTTAGTTATAGAAAAATAATCTTTTTGCTGCATCGAATATATATATATATAAAAAATAACTACTGAAATTCCCTTTCAGTCTACCCATGCAATTGGAATTGATCTGCATAAGGACAAATCTGAATGGAATTTTTCCTGGTATACTTAAATTACAACCAGGAAAACTGAGGAAGCCTTCTGAATATTTTAATTTTTTTTTTTATAAATTCCATCCCCTACTGGATATCCAGATTCTAGTGCATTCTAATATAGACTTGGTTGGAATGTTAAAAATTTAAAATGTTGCAAATCTCTTTTCTTGAAGAAGAAATCTTTTAAGACTGAATTGCACTGATTTCAGAGCTACAAAGGATCTGCCCAAATGCATGATTTTATTATAATTGTGACAAATAGCTGTGTATAATTTAACTGTTTATAGATATACAACATTCTTACCCCAATTACACTAAATATCCCCCAGAATACCTTTGTTTAAGATGCAAAGGAAAGCAGTCTTCGTTTGACAGGTTTTTGTCCATTTTTTCCTCTTCAAACTTTCCCAGAAACTTCTATTTTCTCTTGTTGACCTAAAAGTCATTACAGAGCATTTACCCTCTTGCTCTCAATAGTACTTAAAGACTTAAAAAAGTTTTTCCTGGGGAGAAAAAGGAGCAATCAGTGTTGGATTAACACAGCAAAGGTTGGACATACATGACAGCAGTATCTCAAGCCTCCCCTTGCTCCACCTTCCCAATCCACAAGTGACCCAAGAGCAGCAGCAATTTATTTCAAAGAGAAAGTCTGAGATTTAAAACCTGTCCTGAGAAATTATAATACTTTCCAGTGCCTATTGAAACCAACAATGCTTATAGAGATGCTATTTGGAGATTATAAAAACATGTATTTTAAACTGGAGTGGCATGGAGGTTTGTTGACCAAATCCTCAGCTGCAATAAATCAGCACGTAATCTATACAGGAGAAATCCATTCTCCCAAGTGCCCTTTTTGGTTTACATGATGATATTGCCATAGCTTATATTGAATAGCTAGTTAATCACAAAAAATTGCAAACTATAGAGTATGGCCCCAGTTTTTTTAGGAAATTTATTAGAGGCTTGTGTAGCTGATGTTTTCAACAGCAATTTTGGATTTAGACCATAGGGCCCTCCTTTGGAGACCTGAAGACAGAGCTATTGAGAACAGCTTTTCCAGCAGCCTGGTCAACCTGGTGAGTAGAGCTCTAATCTAGGAGCTGATTATGGAAGGAAATGAAAACCCACAGTCAAGCAAAGAAGTAGTGGGTAGGTGGCAGATACAGGAGAGAACTCCAGAGTAATAAGAGAAGGTGAAAGGAGGTCCATCTCAAGTATGTTATATGAACAGAAAGGCACACAGCCAGGGAAACAAAGAGCAAAGACTGAAACTGTGCATCTGTTTGCATATCTACATACCTTACATCATTTTGATTACTCAGCTGTAGTGGGACAACTCATACGAATAGGTTATTGCAAGAATGCATGGATACACGTTCTTCAGGGAAGACATATCAAGAAGAAAACAAAGGGGGTAAGGGACGGGTGAAGGAGTAGCTCAGCAAGCCCTTCTGTGAGACACACAACAGTTTGTCTGAGAGTTTACAACTCAGGATCAAGGGAGAGGCCAGTAAAGGAGACCCGGTGGTAGGGGTTTGTTACAGTTCACCTGATCAGGGTGGGGACATGAATGAAGCTATTTTGTAATAAGGAATTCTGAGTGGCAGACCCCAGCTCTCATAAGGGAGTACTTTGGCATTTTCTGGTAGGTCACCATGACAGGATTTTTGTCAGGGGTAACTTGTTGATGTAAATACTGATACCAACCAGGGGTTAAGTACATCTGGATCAGCTGCTCAGAAACAAGTAGGAACCAGCTGAGGACATGTAACTCAATGTCTTGGAGCAATGTCAAAGGTAACTTTGACTGGAACAACCAGGAATTAGTGGAGTTCAAGATCCCAAGGAGAATGAAGGAGATAAGCAGAGTCTACAGTCTGCACTTAAGGAAAGCATCTTCCATCTTATTCAGGGAACAGGTATATAGGATCATGTGGAGGAGGTATTTTAAAGGGCAAAGATGATCAAGAAGGTTGTGAAAGACACCAGTTAAACACAATAATAGTCCATCCTGAGTCCCAGGAGAACAAGCAAGTGTCTCAGATGGCCAGTCTGACTAAACAGAGAGCTCATGGTGGAATTCAAACAAAAAAAACAAACAAAGGGCAGTGTACAGGATTGAGAAGAGGTTACTAAAGAGAAATATAGAAGCATTATTTAGCCATGCAGGGATGTTGTTAGGTGAGCTGCAGCTGTCTTGGAAACCTGTTAGGGATGACAAAGGCAACAAGAATTGCTTCTAGCACTGCAGTAGTATGCAAGTATAGTTAGTGTTGGAGGGAGTCGGAGATTTAGTGACAGCAGATGTGTAAGGAGGAGGTGCTCAATGCCACCTTTGTCTCAGTCTTTGCTGAGAATTTCTCACACACACCTGTGCTGTGGAAGGATTCAGAAAGAAGGACAGAAAATACTGCATGAGAATAAAGATATGTTTGCTTCAGACAACGAAACCCATGAAAATCCAAGTGATCAGATGAGCTGAGTCCAAGGGTACCAACAGAGGTGGCCAACGTCCTTGGATGGCTGATGTCAGTCATCTTTGACAGGTCATGGAAATCTGAGAACTGGAGAAAGGAAAATATAGTCATATTCAAGACATATTAAGTTATATTATTCAAGAGAAAATAAGTCATATTCAAGATGACCAGTGTGTCAATTACAGAAAACTACAGACCAATGAGATTAATATTTTGCCTGGGAAAAATCAAGAAGGAAGTCTTCCTGAAATATAATTCTGGGCATATGAAGAACAAAGTGCTTGGGAAGAGTCAATACTTACCAAGTGTAAACGATTCTTTGAGAAACCTCTTTGTCTGCTTTGTTAAAAGAATGATTTTATTAATGAGGTGAAACTAGTGGAAGTAATTTATCTTGATTTTAATCAATGCTTTCAACACTGTCTCCTGCCTTATCCTTATATCCCAGTTACAATATTATAGTCTGGATGGATGAATAAAAATAAAAAAATCTAAGTGGGTAAAAACCACCCCAAATCTGATAGAAAACAGAAGGTGATATTTACACTTCCCCTACCTAGAAGCCATTGACAAGTGGAGGAGTTTATCCTACAACCTGTCCTGTTAAAAAACGTTACCATCTTTTTGCCTTTTTTGGCAAACCAGCCTTCTGCCTCTATGTGTCTACTTCCTATTTTGTTTCTTGTAAACGTGAAAAAAGATCATACAGTTTGGTCTTTTTCATCCAAACTGTACAATGTTGTTCTGAGCTGAGACACGAATAAGCAGAGCAGTGCTGCTGTGCAGAGGGGCTAAAGGCTATTGCTGTGGTGTTGTCAAGACTCAGGAGAAGCTCTGCACGCCACCACACTGCCTTTTGTAAGAAATCCTCTCTTCTCACCTTCAATGTTTTAGTGCCTATGCTGTTTGAGTAAAAAAAACCACTGCTTTTCCATCAAACATTGTGCCAGCCTAACACAGCAAGATTTTAAAATAAAGATACAATCAAGTGCTTAAGGGCAAGCTTAACTTTAGCTGAAGAAAGTGATACCAAACAGCACAGTGTAACTGCTCTCTGACCACTAATCTACTGCTTGGCTATTATTCTCTCACGTTAAACACTTAAATCCATGTTACTTAGCATCCTTAGCATTACTCTGACATCCACAGGTGCTGAGTTCCAGTGTATCAGTAGCTTCGAAGAAAAGCTGAATTTGCATTCATTAATCAACATTGTGATAGGCAATTTGAATGCATGCAGACACAGATCATGCATGTGAATATCTCTATACAGTATCAAATGTTCAGTAAGCAGCTGTACATACAAATGTATAGCCAAGGAATGATATATCAAAATCAGGTTCTGAAGAGCTGTAAGGGTGAACTACTCTAGAAGAGTCAATTTTCAGTACCAATTATGTTGCACAGCCCTTGAAGTATTGGAGCCACACTCTCTTAATCATATTCTTTCCTTACACACTGTACTGAAGTCTTAAAATCCTCTGGTCCTTGAATTGTTTTTATAGCAGCCTCACTGATTTTTATGGGATTTTTTTGGTCAAATTATTGATTTTTATTTGTTCATTATCAGCACATTATTCAAGAGATTTTGCATTTTTCAGCTGGTCATGTGTTAGAATCTTTCTCCCTCAGATCACCAATGATGCATTTATGGATATTCAAGATAATCCATAATACATGTATAATCACAAATTCACGTCTACACTATTGCAAGATAAAATTACATGCAAGAAACTTATTCTTTAACCTACTCTGGATTTACTTTTTAAGGTCATATTTACATTTCTCAAGAATTACCAGTTTTTATACACCCTTTCCCTACCATTTTTCCAGTCAACTATTTTTAGTTTACAAATTTAAATCAAGTGAGACTGTCTTACTCTGTGACATATCAAAATATAATTACACATTCTGGTAGTCAGCTGAACCTTGTCCCTAATTTGCATCCTATCTTGAGCAATTTATTTTCCCACTTGTCATGAAACTTATGACTTGAGCTGATCTTTTCTAGATTGCTTGGCAAAAGTGAATAATTAGAAATATAGTTCCATCTGCATTAGAAGAGTTTTTGTCCAAATTTTGGATTTAGGCATGTTATATGCCTCCCTATAACTCCTCAAAAGGAGTGCAAAAGATAAAAAATTAAGGTGAAGATAATGAACTAACTACCATCTTGGAAATTAGTGAACCTTATAACTTCTAATGTATCATTAAATATTTTTATTCTCATTTAAGACTAATTTTACTGAATATCCTCACTGGAACTTTTTCTAGTTCTAAGGAAATTTCATTTATTCCTATCATGATGCATAAAATATTATATTCTTTGAGGAAAGGGTCTAAGATTTTGTTTTTATGTTAAACTGTGTTTAATAAAACAGGTTTGAGAAAATAAAATCACTTACTTGTCAAGCATAGCAAACCTGCTGTTTTGAAGTAACATTAACAAGCCACTTACTGATTCAGTAAAGATATTAAAACTCTGTACACACAGCTATGCTTGTCCTAAATTCCAAGAGAACAGCAGTGTTCAGGATATTCTAAGAATTTTTGAAATGTGACCAATTATGTAACAAGATATGCCAAGAAACTTCATAACTAAAAATCAGGGCATATGAGGCATAATTAAAATGCAGATATTTAACAACATTTTTTTTTTAATTCTCTGTAAACTGTACAAAAAATGTAATATCATAAGGTAGCCAGAGACTTGAGTTCCTTGAGTGTATAATAAGAAGGGAATATACTCTTACTCAGATCAATCTATGCAACAGTGACAATTGACCACCTTTCTTAAAACGAGTGTACCTTCCTATAAATCCTCCAGGTCAGAATAGGGCATGATCAACACTCCAGGGTGGCACAGGGAAGGGCTGAAAAGTGAGAAATTCACAAAAGTAAAGCTAGCCTAAGAATGTTTGGTGTCACTAACTCCACATCCTTTGAGGTTTTTTATGGAGTTAGAAAAGCAGAGCATCCTTTGAGCTGAACTGGAGGAGTTTGTTTCCCTGCTCATAAAAAATCACATAGGTGACATTGACTGTCCTAATGCAGTTGGGTTTGGAAAGGATGAGGAAGAGCACATCTCTGTTATGAACCTACCAATGCTGCCTTAATATGCCTCAAACCTACACTGCCTCACTGCTACTTTTTTTTATGTTCCTACCAGAAGACAGAACATTTCTTGCTTGGAAAGGCAAGGACAGAGCTGCCTAAATACAATCTGAGTTTGATTAACGAATACAGAAGAGGTTCTGAATGCTCTTGTTTTCCACAGTGTCTCTCCTCCCACCCTCATAAATTCTATAGCTTTATATTTACAAGAATTTGATGAGAATGAACAGATATTATCATAATTGTGCCTCAAGAATCAAGAGGGAAATTGCTTTTCCCTTAACATAATTTTGGATTAGAAATAGTGGTACAAAGCAGATGAGAACATAAGACTGGAACAGATCGGATATTGGGGCCACCAGGAGTGTTTGAACTACAGGAGAACTTGGTGACAGATAGTTGTCATTGCCATTAGCATTGGTAAAGGGCCTCACTTTTATTTCTGATGGTCACCACTTGCAGTCATCATCAGGGCAGTGCTCTGCCTTTGTATTGCTGCTCACAGCCCTGTGAGCTCAATGATCCAGCCTTGCACCTTAGTATCCATTTACCAAGTGCACAACTATATCTAACTTGGATTTCAGAATAGTATAAGGAACTAGGTAAAAAGCCTTACTAAAAGTAAGTATCCAGCATCTCCTGTGATCTCCTTCTCCATTTAGCCAGGCATTTCATCACAGAATGTTTTCCCTATCTTCCTCTAGAATACAGAAATGGCTTCTGATCATCTGCTATAAGTGAAAAGGGCCCAAAAGACCCGGGGTCATCCCCACCAGAGTCATGCCCCACTAAACAGCTGTACCTCATTTTCCCTACACCTCCTTTTGCTGCTGAGCTAGCTACAGAAACTCTTATTATCTTTCACTTGCTCCTTAGTTTCTGGTTCAGCTAAGCTTTGGCTTTTCTAGGCCTACTCCTGCATGCTCAGGCAAAAGCTTTAAATTTTTTGCAGGCAACCTACTACCATTTTCACTTTCTATGTGACTCCCTTCCATGAATAAATTCAGTGATCATGACTGATAGCATCACTTTTGATCCCTCAGTGAGTTCATAACAGCATTAGAATGCAAATTTTCTTGCATTCTTAAACTTTTCTTGCATTCCTAAACTTTTACATACACAACAATAAACTGAGTAATAAATTGAGATCACACCAAAAGAAAGAAATCAGCCCACACTGTTTTGCAGCTTAATAATTGTTTAAATATCTCTTTGAATTGTCACATACTCATATACATAAAAATTATTCTTGTTCCTTATTCACTAAAATCAGTTTACAAGAATGAAATATTAACATAGATACAGAAAGTATTTGAACAAGAATTTGAAATAAGAAAATATGAGGATGGAGTAAAATGAAGCAAAAGATTTTCAAGTGATCTATAACAAAGAAAATTGCCTGAAAGGCAGATTTCTTTCCAAAGTAAAAAAATGGAAGCTGCTGTTTCTTGTTTTTGCTGTTATGGTTGTAATTATTTATAATGATAAAGCCCAGAGGCACATTATAGCAACTATTGTGCAAAAGCACAGTTCTGTAATATGAAATCAAGAGCCTGAAAGTACATTAGTGCAAAGGGATGTTGAGGGCCATGCTCCATGATGGGTTATTACTCCTTTATTTATATCCTTGTTTTCTAGTGGTCGGTAACATAAAATGTTTAGAGTTCAGGAACGGTTGTCCTACATCAGAAGACGGACAGTTAAGGACTGAGACATTATCATTCAGGATTCTGTATGGACTATCAAACCTGGGTTTTTCTCAGAGAACACAACGTAAAGTTGATACCTCTTACAGCTTCAAATCTATTTATCAGAAGTTCAGTCCCATGACCCCTCCTCCCTTTTCCACTGGCCTTCATTGGACCCTTTCAAATGTACTAGATAAGACACACACACCGATACAAAAGACACATAACAAAACCAACAACAAAAGCCCAAAAACTGAATCAAAACCCCCAAAACATTCTACTCCAAATAAGTGAACAAAGAACATTCCAAAACCACAAAACATACCACACTAGAAAATAAAATTACAAGACAAAAAAAAACAAAAAAAAAAACAAACGAAATCCAAAGCTACACAAAAAACTCAACCAAACAAACAAGAAAACCCAAAAACTCCCCCAAAAACCCCCCCAAAAAACCTCCAAAACAAACAAACAAACAGAAAAGAAATACCAAAACCCAAAGTGTCAAAAACAGATTGGCAAAATTGACTTACTGTAAAGAAAGACAAACAGAGCCAGTAGATACAGTAGGAGTAAAAAATTTATTTCAACTTACTTGGGGCATAAGTTCACCTCAAACTCTGTCATATAATACCAGTCTGGCTAAGTTTTAGAAAGTCTGTAGACACCTGAAATAAGATATATATCCTTCAAAGACTTAGTCCTGTCTTGGAGTTTAATGTACATGACAGTTATTGTTCTGCTAGCCAGAAAAATTAGAATTCAGAAAGAGACCATGGTACACTCTCTTCAGACATCTTACAGGCACGCACACCTGCACTAACTGCTGGCCACAGTACACAAAATTATATTATCTCAAGACAATAAAGATGCACATGCCTTGAAGTATACTGCTGATTTGCTTTCCACATAGTGTCTCTCAAGAAGCTGGATAAGCAGGGCAAGAGGCTACACCTGCAAATTTTCCACAGACCATTCTCTGGGAATAACCAAAACCTCTTCATTAAGTTTACTACATATTACTCTGGTAAAATCAATTTGCATATTTTGGATAAAATAAAACACAGCTGAAATTGATGCTACATAGACTCATAATCATAGGTGCCATAGAGCATAGGGAAGAAATCGAATATGTGTACCTCTAGTGCTGAGAAAAAAAATTAAAAACACCCCATATGCAGGAATAAAACTGCAGAAAGCAAATCCCCAAGCACCTAGCCTTTCAGCATCTGAAGACATAACTGCTTCTATGTGTTATTTTCCTTGCTTCTAACACATCTGGATGATGACCTTAAAAATTAGTTATGCATATTCGATATCAACCTGTGGAAGAAAGTGTGTACTAAAACACACCTCATGCTGTGTTGATGCAAGCCACAGGCAATTGTTATTATTTAGAGGGCCTAGAAGAATAGGATTTGAAAGTGGTTAACTGCACAAAAAGAGCCCACACATCCATGAACAGCTTGAATATAGGATATATGGTGTCATTCTGTCATTTAAGCTGTCTGCAGAGATCTGGAGGGTCCTTTGTCACTAAACTTCAATATTTCACAAAGACAGATGGGATCTCTGAGCAGCCTGAGTTCAAGCTCCTCTTGTAGCAGCATGCTAGCATATAAACTAGAAGCACTATATCTTTGTGGAGAAACACTAATAATTTTCCCTTGGTAAAACACTCTGGGTAACAATATATGATAAGATAGGAAGGTACATGTAAACAGTGTATATGAGTGGAATATTGAAAGATGTTTGAGAGGATACTTCCAAGAAAACCCCAAACAACCAGCCCAAAAAACCCAAACCATCCAACAAACTAAAAGCAACTCTAACGGCACCAATGATTATTATGTGTTGGAATAAACAATTATCCGTGAATGATCATGAAAATTTTGAGTAAGAAAGCCAAACAGAAAAGATGAGCAAGGTATGAATCATTAAAATTTGAAAAATTGAGAAGAAAGAAATGCACCTAAAATGGTATGATGCTGCCAAAGACTGGGGTATTTTGGCCTTTGCCAGGCTGGGAAGAGCAGCCCCTAGTTACACAGAATGAGGCATAGTACATGGGGATCCGTATCTTTGGGGGCTGAGCTGGCACTTGGCCTTCTGGGCATCCTCATCACCTGTGTGTAGTCTTGTGAGTTGAAAGAAGTGACTGTATGGGTACAATAAAGTGGAGCACCCACATCTCCAATACAGATGTGAAGTAGAGTATCCTACAGTGCCCTATGAGAGATGGGCTCTGGTCTAGTTGCAACTCTTTGCAACTGTGTCTGCGTCATTAAGAATTTGGAGGATGTGTCAAGAAAAACAGTTCACAAATTTTTGGTCATTTTTTAACATTTCATAAGTGTTCAGCTATTGCTGTGACTGCTATATTGCTGACATTGATCCTCAATCCTAATCACTCATTAACCAATCATTGTTAAAAAAACCCAAACAAACCAAATAAACTGCTCATATCTTTATTTTGTCTCATGTGTTATTATTTATTGTAGTTACCTAAATTCCTTGAACAAGCTTGGTTTTGAAGAAGCAAGGAAACATATATTGTTATAGTTTATTTTTTAAGTTTTCTAAACTTACTAGGATCATGATCTTGCCATTAAAAAAGATACTGACAAATGAGTATTACACCTGCTTACATCTCTTCAATTGGGCTAATATCACTAAGGTTATATCAGTGAACAAAAGGAAAAACAAAAAAAACCAAAACAGCTGACCCTTTATTATTAAGACCATAGATTTAATGCAATTTGACTGGATAAAAAAGCAAAGCTATCTAATGTAACAAACTGGCAGCATACTTACTGCCAGCAAGCTAGCTGCAATTTCTGCAGTGATCTCAAAGCTAATTAATCTCAAGTATTAATTACCAAGAATAAGAGACAAATGGCTAATCTAGACTTCAGTGAATTGAGACATTTGTATAAAGCTATGAAACACCATTGCTAAGTCATCCCTAGAGGTACCTAACTGCCTACACTTCAACAGCATCTTCCTAGATTGTGATGAGAAGTGATTATCTTTCAGGAGATTAATGTCCATGTATTAGCTGACTAATTCTCAGTTATTTCCTATTCTCATATCTGTGCTGTTGAAAAATAGTCATGCTTTTGTTGTTGTCTCTCGTACCTTCAAAAAATCTGTTTTGCAAATCTGTCTGAATTCAATGTTACGCACTTTACTCACAACGTAGTTGGCTAATTTATAATGTGATTTTTGTCATCTGATCATCATTTGATTTTTAGTTCACTAAACTAAAATTTTCCACATTAAAATCAAGGTCTCATGTTGCATACTTTTATAGAGCTGACATGTGACTACAGGTACACACACATTCTCACATATATTTATACATACATATGCATATATATATACCTATGTACATACATTTGTACATGCAAGCAAGAAGGGGGAAATTAATCAAGCACTGTGAAATGAACCTACAGTCACATATAGAAAAGCACCTCATTGCTACTGAGAGGTTTTCACTGTGGGAATAAGTTTATTTTTCAGAAGCTTATAAACCTGAAATAATAAATAAATACTTTTATATTAATACGACTTCAGGAAACTTCCTGAAGGAAGGTGAGAGTCTCTTAGTCATATTTTAAATGCTGAAGTACCTCAGTTGATTTGAGAAACTACTCTGATTAGAACCGTTGCTATACTAAAAACAAACCAGCAGCATTAATAAAAATCAAAGTGAAAAAGGAGGGGAGATTTGTTTGACAAATTTTAGCTTTTGAGCAACTGTTACAAACACGTTCCCACAAATTCATATAAGATATTTAAGGAGAATGCTGACACAGCTGAAAAACAACTACAGTAAAAATCAGTTTTCCGTTATGCAGCTTAAATATGACAGACCGAGTCAATAGAAGCATTTAGCTCACCAGACACAAGCTGAATTTTAATAGGGAAATAAAAATTCTTTGGAACAGATTTTCCATATATCATCTAGGATCATTATAGTGGCTTTCATTTCCTTCAAGGCAAGTGCTAAGGCACACTCCCATTTATTAGAGCAGACATCCAATAAGCAGCACCTGTTCTGCATCTCAAATACTATTTTTCTTCACACCTATCTAGTCACAAACTGTTCTGCAGTAAGGTACTCTGATTTACTCCATTGAAACTTGAATATTCATCAGGAGAGATAACAGTCTTTCTTTCCTCACTTAACTGTCCTACCCAATGGAATAGTATTAACCTCCTGCCTCCTTTTACATAAAGGACAGGAGAGAAAATTAATTTCTTTTGAGGAAAAAAAAAAGAAGGAAAATATTTTCCATGGTCTCTTATAGCTTCATGAGTGTACTCTGTAATAAACTTACAAATTACTATTAAAATATTGTCACTGAGGATCAAATAGGATTATAGTTACTAGTGCCAGTGGAAGTGCTCATATAAGTGATTCTTTGAATATTTTATGCTGATTCTGGCTTCCCAGGATCCTGAAATTGAGTGAAATAGACCCAGTCTACTCAAATCAGAACATAACAGAGAAAAACAGAAGACTACTCAAGAACTCTCCATTTAGACCAGAAAACTGGATTTTTTTTTTTTTTTTGATGTCTTTTTTTTAGGAGTGGGTTGCAGGGCAAAGAGTAGGGAAAAGAAAAATCAGTTTTAAGCAGTTAGATGACAACCTTCTCCTTGCTTGACTAAACAGGAAGAATGCAATAGTGAAAGCTGACTATAAAATGTATCACACAGTTATCTTTTGGGCTGCTATGCCAATGCAGTAAGCACAAGGACACAGGAGGAGTCCTTTTTAGGTACATAACAATAACAGTAAAATCCAGTTTTTTTTACCAGGCTTTGTTTCATGTGCACTGTGTGCCACCTTTGCCTCCTTCCTTTGGGCTAAATACACCTACTGCCAGGTAGCCTAGCTGCCTTACCACCAAAGGATTTAATAAACTGGAGCAGATTTGACTTCGAGATAAAGACTGAAACACACCAGTAATCTCATCTTTCTGTCTGCAAAATGGAACTAGCCTTTAATTCATAGAACACATGGTTCCTTAAGAAACAACTGTCTTAGGAACCACCACCTTGTTGAAAAAACCTTTTGCAGACTATGAAGTCTGCCAGGCGGTAGAGAGACACAGAAATGAGTCCCTCCATTTATTTTTGTTCAGAATGGAATCAGCAGCTCTTCTAGGGTTTAAAGGGCCCCTATGCATCTTATGTATATTCTACATATTATTTTTAAAGTAAATTTTGATTTGGCAATCATTTAGGGCAGAGATTAACAAAATACCCAAACCAGAACAAAATAAAAAATGAGAACAGAGCAACCAACCAACCAAAAAACAGACCTGGAAGTGAGATAAGTATCTGGAATCTGGGGCTAACATGAACACAACTGTCTTTTCAAATTGACTTGCAGTCACTAAAATTACCAAGCTAGACAGCTATACCGATTTAAATTATGTGTTTTGTTGGAAAGCTGGTTTCTCCAGCTTTTTGCTAAGAATTCTTAGGTTAGAGATAAAATCTCATTAGCTAAAAACATGTTAGGTAGAAGCCTACTAGAGTATCTTGAAAGTTTCAAATTTTCTGAAGTAAGGGAGTAGAATATTGAGAGATAATTAAAGCATACAGTAATTATTTAGGATCACTTAGGGAAAAAACAGAGGAAAATCTCACACTTTCTCTAAAATTAAGGCAAAAACTTTAGTCTATTTTCAATGACAGATTCTTAATCTATTTAGATATTTTATTTAGGAAAGCCTGTACAGGTGCCCAAATGGCATACCTGAATATATTTGAAAATATGACACCAAATAATTTCTTTATTCCATAGGATCTTGACTCTATATCTCTGTCTTTTGGCTCCACAATTAAAATATGCCTTGATATATAATAACTAATATACCTCTTAACAGAAATAACAAAGACTTGCCTAATTTATATGACCATAGAGGATAGAGGGAAAATTAAAACTGAAAAGTGATTTAATTATAAAGACCTTTCAGACTGAAACAGTTTCTTTTCTGACTAGCACCAAAAGAAAAAAAAAAGCACAGATAATTACTGGAATAAAAACCTCCAAACAATAAAGTCACTTTGACTAGAATTGTTCAAGATTTGCATTACATTTTCTGGCATTCATCTTCAAATTTTAATGCTATTTATTAGAACATTTGAACAACATGTTCTAATAAATAGCATTAAATTGAGTGGTGATTTAGCTCTGCAAAAGCAAAGCAGAAGGGTACATTGAAGAAACAGAACAAATGACAAGAATGTGATGTAATTTTTGTTGTTTTTTTGATAGTAGACATTCTATATTAATATTCATTATGCAATAAAAAGGTTTGACATCATTGCATAAGAAAGAATCTAAATTATTGAGCTCATGGTACAACACTTGAAAGAGGCAAAGGATCTACATGGGCCATCATCTGATAATCATAATCTTGCAGAGATCTCACAATCTGTCAGCAAAAACACCTATGTGAAGTCACTGAGGATGAGAGCAGGGCTGAGTTTTTCCCATTTTCTGAAAGAATGTTTTATTCTCCTGCTGCTGTTAACTCAGGCAGCCAAACACCACAAAGCTGCTTGCTCACTTCTCCCATTCTGCCAGGGGAATGGAGGAAGAGTAAAAAAAGAGAAAAATTATGTATCAAAACAAACTATAATGGTAATAATAATAAATGCTCAATAATTGAAGGGTATGTTGAAGAGGGAAGAAAACAAATCAAATCAAGTGACGCAAAGGCAACCGCTCCCCACCTTCCATGGGTAGGATATTGCCCAGACAGTTTCTGATCTAAAGATGGCTGATGCTCCTAAATGCCCCTCTTTTCCCTTTTATTTGCAAGTGTGATGTTACATGGTATAGAATATCTCTTTGATTAGGTCAGATCAGCTCCCCGGTTGTCTCTTCCCAACTTATTATGCTCATCTCCTTACCTGCTAAATCCATTTATTTTGAGGACAGATTGAAAAACAGAGAAGTCCTTGATGCTGTGTGAACGCTGCTCATCAAAAGCTAAAACATTATTGTGAAACCAGTATTGTTTTGGTCAAAAGTCCATATCACAGCCCCATACAATCTACTATAAAGGAAATGAGCTCTATCCAAGCCCAGACTGGTGCACCTTTGAAATGTTTCATAAAAAGTAGATGGCAGAAAGTTTTCTTTTCTCGTCATTGAAGTTTAAAAGTAAGGTCCCTGTTAAATCCTTTGAGTAACTGGATGTAAACAGTGAACACCTATCATCTCTATAGAACTGAGTTTGCAAAATTAGTTGGAACAAAGGCTGTAACATTCCTTTTCTTTCTGATTCAGTTGCAGAAGAGTATTCCTAATCCATGTTTTAATTACCTCTCCTTGATAAGAATCTGAGCAATGGTACATTGGCTTACAAGTCAAATTTGAATTCTTGGCTAGGGAATGTTTGCCTGCACTAGGCCTGTTTCTGGTGCAAGAGTTGGCAGCAGCAGTCCAAAATGCAGCAAGAAAGGAGCAGTTTCTTGGACAGTCTGTACCTGACAGTGTTGTGCTTCTAATTCCTTTCTGGACAAAATCCAATGAATTAATATAAAATGTTTTAGGTGATTTCAATCAATAGGGCAGAGTTTGCACTTAAATAGAACACAAACTTAGCCACAGCCCAATCTCACGTGAGATCTGTGTCTGGAACTGACAGGGGTAAGAAGATGTTTTCTAAGTTGCCTCTGCTCTGTCAGCATCAGGAATAGATTCTTCACCTACTTTATTTTCACCCTTATGGCCAATTTTTGCTCATATTCCAAGGAAATTTTTTTAACTGTGGTGGCCCTTTGAGCTGTCTTAAATTAGTGCATTTATTGTGTAGGTAGTGAGCTTGTAACACAGACATCACAGCACTGAATGACTAGATCAGATCATGAGAGCTTAAGGCAGGTGGCATAGCAGTGCTCTGTAGTATGAGCCACTTCTAAGCAAACTTCTGGGAAAACTATTATTATTTGGGCATTTAATATCAGCTATATTGTTAGGTATATTTTGAAGGTAGTAATTTTAAGTTACCTTGATTTCATCTCATAGAGGAACCTATGTACCCAGCACAGGTTTTAGGCAAAGCAGTGTCTAAAATGTAAATAATATGAAATCTGATCTGTAAATGCCTAGATACTCTACTATACTTTTCTGCTCTTTTTATTGCAGTGATAACAAGGTTTTGATACTTGAAAGAAAAGAAAAAAAATCAACACATAAAAACCCCTATGATGTAGTGCTGTTAAACCATGACCCAATTTCCTGCCATGGCCTCATCTGAATATCATGATTATGATGACCTTAACATGCAAAAGAGAAGGTTCTTCTTCTTTACCATTGAGTAAATTCTTCATATTTGTCTTCCCTTTTCATTGCCAAAATCTTAGTTACTAAATTCAGGGTGAAAAGGCAGTAATTTGTTTCAGTGTTAAAAGAACAATTTCCTTATATTCTTTTTAATTATAAGTAGTCATTACTGTTTTGCTTAAAAGCTTTCATAACTGAGATTAATGTGAAATAGAGCACATTATTTCTAAGACTTCATGCTCAGTAACTGAAAAGAGCTCATGTAACATCAAGGGCTTTTAACTTCACTGCTTTTAATACAGTTCATATGCATGTTGATGTATTTGCTTTCTTTACAAATTATATAATTCCTTTACTTAAATAATCTTCTTTTCAACATATGTCATAAATGACATTGGGTATATTTTTTTAATTGCGGGGGTTTTATCTATTATATTTTTAAATGTTTTTTGGAAGGTGAAGTATTTACATGAAGCACATAGAGCTGCCTGCATATTTAGAAAGCAAGCTTGCAGCAGCTATAGTTTGTTATACTTGTCAATTAGCGTTACATAGAGTTATATTCAATTAGTGAGTGTAGGAAGGACAAGAAGGAAAGTAGAAACTGTAGAGCACTGCCAAGTCTGACAGCCCAAAAGAGCTGAGGCTGCTGCAGCTCTGTGCTCCCAGGTCCAGCCAGCAAGTTCGAGTGCCTGCAGGCAGACACTCACACGTGCACACAGTACATGTATGCACACAACATTTCACAAGGACCAACACAGGCAGAAATTAATTTTTCATTTCTAAATGCTCACATGTGTATCAGAAGAGCATCTGTGTTCATGCAAATGAGTTAAGATATTTCTAGTTTTTTTAGCACGTGAAAAACCTCTATTCCAGGAATGAATTTGTATTCTTTATATGATTGAAAGACTTGAGGCCTATATATTTATATAGTTGATGCCTAAACAAGGTATATTCTTCCAGAATGTTCACAACTAAAGGAAACATTGCAATTATAATATAAAATAAGGGTTAAAGAAAAATCTCTTCTTGCTAGAAGATGTGCGTGGGAAATAAACTATTAGAAAGACTTTCAATGGCAAGTGATGTTTCTATATGTAAGGATTTTAAATACATATATTGATGCCAGAATCATTGGGAGGACATTAACAATTCTGTAAGAATACTTTTGGGCTTAATTATCCTGGAAATGATTAAGCCAAAACATCAGCATCTCACCTTCTGCATCTCAAACCAGATCAAGAAGTACTGATTCATTGTGTTCAAAGTTGTTTCTGGATAGGCAAAGGTTGGAATTCCCAGTGTGACTTGTTTCTGTCATTTACAAATGAAAAGCCTTTTTAAACCTCCCTTGCCTCTGTCACGCTGAATTGTCTGGCTGTCACTCTTGGACTGGATTACATTGTTGAACGCAAATCTGTGTCACTGACCTTTCCAGTGAGGCTGAAGATGCAATGGAATGTCATCCCAGGGGACAATATTTAGAAATTCTCCATGTTGTCACTGACATACCAACTATGAGCTACCATTGTCAGAATTAATGAATGCTGAAATACATTTCAAGAGAAATTTTGTACCAGGGGCTGCGAAGAGGATTAACAGATAAATAATCCAATTGATGTTATTGCATGTATATTATACATGAAATAAAGCTTAGAAAGGAGATGGAATGATTCTGGCTTTTCATTTGGAAAGTTCATTTCCAGCATCTAGAAACTTCAGTGAAGACTATTCAGTGATTGCCCAGTACTTATGAAATTAAGCCATTAATGTACATAGCTAAATAAAGTTCTAGGATTCTCCCCTCTTCTCTTATTGTCATAATTGTTATTAACTTCACAGAAGAATTTCATATTTTTTAAAGTTTTGAATCAGAAAAATTTGGAATGAGGAGCATAGTGCATGCAACTGAACCAGCATTAAAATCTGAAGAAGAATTTCTAGACAGAAGACTTTATTCTGTGGTGCTGCAAAGATAAAGAGGTATCAAAAATTGGGTCTAAATTGTATAAGGTCTTGAAGAAGATGAAGATCTTATATCTAATGCACTATGGGAGAGGGCATCAATGCCTGGACTCTTCATTGATGTGTCACAGAAGAAATGAGAGATAAGGAAGATAATTATAGTGGCTGTGATTTTAATAGATTAAAGAGCTAAGATTAGCATCAGACTACAGGAGATGTTGCAGTAATCATGGTAAAATTTAACCTGACACTCACGTAACTAGCAGTGGTATATGGGACTAAATAATTCTGTAAACTTTTCAGCATTTGTATTTTCAGTATAACCTTTTACTGTAGCTTATCTTTAAGGACATTTATTCACTGCCATTATGTCAATTATGATTCTTGGGGTTATTGGAGAAATGCATTTAAGGACATCAAGATATAATTGATTTCATTTGTGGTTATACTGTAAGGGGACATAAACACCAGTAAAACTAGAATTTGCCAGATGATACCACAGCAGGCTAAACTTAAAATATGAGAGTATTTCCATATGACAAAATGACTGTGTGGTTACAGTGCACTCTAATCTACAAGTACCACCTTGATTTCATTCCTGTAAACACCATTACTATCAAAGAAGATGTCAGCTCAAATTCCTGCTAACAACCCTAGCAGAAAGTTGCCTGACCATTACCCTGCTGTATCCATCTTGTCTCTTTACTTGTTTGCTTCAGCCCATGTAAGTTTCCTACAGTTTTTTGAAGTTGTCCCAAAGGAATGCCCAGCAAATTTAACTGAATGATATTCCTTTCAGTCAAAGAGTCACTGACTGGAGTCACAGCCTCTTTGTATGACTGGCAAGTGCAGGGAGTGCCCTGTGGAACCACACCGACCTAAGGTGCTGAAAGACCCTGGCCAAAGGGATGGCAGCTGAACTCTGCGCCTCTGTCCAGCCTCTCCTGGTTCCGTGGCTGGAAGAGGCTTGAGTAAAAGGTCTGGTTTGTTAAATCCTTTCAGATCAAGGTAATGCTGCTGCCTAGCAGCAGTTTTAGCACAGTTACAAAATGAGCATATTTATAGTTAGTGCATTTACACTCAGTTCTAGCAAAATCCATCTTTTTGTTCAGTGTGTCACAAATACTTAGGATTTCACAATACATGTCACAAATACAGTTTTCCCGAAGTTGCTTTCTTAATAAAACAGAGGTTATATTAATCCCAAAAAACATTTTCCTCTGTTTAAAAGCAGATCAAGCTGAACAGCTGCTACTTACATTCTGGAAGGTCTGAAGTTTATTTAGGAGGCATCTTGGGCAATACCTGCAGTTTGCTTCCTAACATTCTCACATTTAAAATCTAGCTCCAGCAGCTAGTAGAATGTAAATAAAAATGTCTTCTTATATAATGCTTTTACTAAAATTTTCTTATATTTAGAACATTCATTTAGGTAGCACATTTGGAGCCTGAGATCTGATGCAACATCAAATGTTTTACTGGCAGTATGATGCTAACACAGATGAAAAAGCACACTTTGTACAATTCAAGAAGATCTTTTTATCATTCAGCTCAAACAGAACTAAAGAAGCTTTATAATTGGTGTTTGCAAAGCCTCTTCACTTGTGAACAAAACTATGACAATCAGGAATCACATCTCTTGCCCCTCTCAACTGCCTAAAGCTATGAAGAGACACCTCTGCAGGTGCTGATATAGCAACATCAAGCTCTCCCTTTTTCACTGGCTGTAGCTTATCCTTTTCACAGCTCAGCTGGTAAAGTGTTTCTGGCATATTCTGCCTAATCCACATTCAGAGCAAAGCCAGTGAAGTTTCCAAATGATACAGAAAATCACACCAGACTGTTTATAACAGAGATTAACACAGGATCTGCTACCAACAGGTTAACAAGAGGGTTTAAACTGTGCATACATAGATCACAGCTTGCCTGTCAGAAGTAGTCCTGAGGTATCTACTGCTTGGTTGGACATCCTGAGTGGCACAGTCTCCAGCACAGAGATGACTGGGAACAATAGCTATCAGCACAGCTAGATGTGAAAGAGGATACCTGTCCTGAGCCTCAAGCCAACCATATAAATTGCTTGTGTTTACCTGGCTGCTTTTGCCTGGAGAGGACGAGGGATCAATCACAGGAACCGCTCTGCTGGAGGTGACTGCCCTCCCGGTTCTGCTGGCAGAAGGGTAATAATGAGCAGCTGGAGGGCAGAACTGCAACAGGGGTCTTCCACCTGCACGCCAGCTAGAGAGATTGCTGCCCACAATCTGTTTGACTGATCTGACTCTGCTAGCTTTACTGGGTAATATAAACCTAGGTTAATTAAAGTTGCTTTCCAAATTGCTCTGCGTATAAATCCTTAAATTTCTATTATTCAATCTCTATTTTTATTTAGCTATATTTGCTGCGTGAATGTCCCTTTGTATTAGTTTATATTATTAATAAATAAAAGAGTATATTTTGTCTTTTGCAGCACAAAACCTTTAGATAAAAACCGAGTATCATGACTTTTTTCCTATGCTTAATGCTTCTCCTTACTTCTGGTGCACTTTTTGGACTAAAGGGGAGATTGATGCTTACAAGGATGTGAGACTTGTGATAGGATGCAGGAGAAGGACATTTGGGTATTTTACAAGGCAGTGAGATGTTCAGAGAAGGATTAAAAGGAGAGGAAAGGGTACCTGAAGTGTTTTGGGGAGTAGCTCAGGAAGTAATTTAGGCTGGAATAACCTATAATTTCCATGTCCACCACTATGCCATGTCCCTAACTATAATACCTACATGCCTTTTAAAATACCTCCAGGATGTCAACTCAGCCACTTCCCTAGAAAGTTTGTTCCAATATTGGATAACCCTTTCAGTGAAGGACTTTTTCCTTATGTCCAAACCAAACCTTCCCTGCCACGACTCTAGGGTGTTTCTTCTAGTTCTGTCATTTTTTCACTTGGGAGAAGAGGCTGATCCCCACCTTACTACAGCCTTCTTTCAGGTAGGTGTAGAGAGCACTGAGGTGTCCCCTGAGGCTGAGCAATCCCAGCTCCTTCAGCTGCTCCTCATAAGGCTTGTTCTCCACAGGTGTGCGAAGTAGGAGAGGATGGTTACTTGCACAATGCTGGTCAGTGCTCTTGCCTGACCATGCTGTACACTTCCTCACCAAAGTCTGTCCTGTTTCCTCATTAAATTTTAACTATTTTCTTGGGTGAAGGGCTCTTTTCGGGTGCATATGTATGTGTATGGGAAGTCTAAGAGCCAGTGACTGGAGTGCTGAGAGCCTGTGTGTCTGGGTCACTAGCAAGAATGATGAGTGTTTGTGCACTAATCTGTGTATGAGCACAAACACGAGTGTTTGTGCGCAAATCTGTGTATGAGCACAAACATGAGTGTTTTTGCACAAATCTGTGTATGAGCACAAACAAACATCAGGTCAGCATCCCTGGTGAGTAGGTGGGACCAGACATGCACACGAGTGGGCTCTGGAGATTGACTGTAGGACCTCCTTGACTATATGAATATCTTGGTGGAAGATAATGGGGGAACAGGAGGGTCCAGGACTGGTGTATCTAACACCTCCTCATTTGAAGGGATACATGTATGTGTGTGTGTGGGTGCAGGTCTAAACACCTTCAAGGTGGCATGGCCAGATGCTACCGAGTGGCCATCCTGGCATCCAGGGGCAGCAGACCCCACACGCTGGATAAGTGAACATTATATACTCGTATCTCTTCCCACTATTGGATCTTTATCCTGGTCAGCCAGAGAAAGGAAAGGGATGAGGCTGTTGGTGGTGTTTGTGCTCGTGCAAGTGCTGCATGTGCCTGCAGGTGCTGATCAGTGTGGCTGGCTCTGTACACAAGGTAACGTGTACTGTACAGTCCATTTATGTGTGTGCCCACTGGGAACACATTCTACTGGATGCACCCAGTGACAACCTTCATCTCTTGATGTCAGATTTTCTATTCTCTATCGATTCTCTATCAATATATGTACAAAATGGCATATAAAGTCCTTGAGCTTGCAAAGAACTATTTATATATACACAAGTTGTATGCATGCTGTATTGAATGTCTGTATTAATTTTTGAAGAGGAAATGTAAATTCTTTTATTCACAAAATTATTTTATTTTGTGTTTGCTATAAAATATTTCTTACACAGAGTGCTCTTAAGTGCCTGGTTAAGCTACATAATTTCTTAAAGCAATACATATCATTATTCCAGAGACATAGGCCCAGACATGAGGTACAACTGAGGTACACTGGAAATCATACAAGAAATTGAAGTAGTTTTCCTGGGTTCTAGATCCAAGTCCCTTTGGCCAGTAACCAAACAAGATGAAATCTAATTAGGTGCTCTGAATATATGTCAGAGAACACAGTCATATTTCTATGAACGTGAAAATCAAATTATAAATATAAATTGATTAAAGACTGTAATTTCCCCTTGAATAGGTGGGAAAATATGTTTAATTCAACAAGCATTGCAATTCTTCCATCATAACGTAATCAAACATCTGGCTGAGTCTACTTAATTGTGAGCAACAATTATATTATTTTAAGGTCAATTTTAATTTTAAAATATTTTAACCTTGCTTTGAAATAAGTATGTAACAATAATTTTGTTATGTTTTGAAGGTTTTTTTAAGCTGTTTGTTTAACAAAAAGCTTTTTACAGAAAACCAAATCTTGAAATATTTAAATGTGATTAAATTTATTTAATATATGATAGTCCCACCTGTATGTCATTTCTGATGTACAGCTGCCATACACAAAATTTAAAGATAAGCAACATGATTACAATCAGATTAGTGAGTCTACACAAGTAAATGAGATTGTAAATCTATCTGAGTGAAATCTGCGCTTCCTAGCGAGACCACTTTGCATATCATTAGCTCAAAATGAATTATCAACACTCATATAAAGTACTGAATGGCAAATCCAACCTTTTTAAGCACTTTATGAGTCCAGAAAACCCTCTATCTTCCGGGACACAGACTACTATCCCCTGCTGGAACTTTCCAAGTGATATTTCGTTCAAAATGGAATAATTCATGTACCTCTATCACTGATGAAATTGGAAGAAACAGGGGTTTAGGGCGCAGAGAATTTTTGTTTTCATTGTGTCTAGCCACCAGGATAAACAGAAGTATCATCATTATATTGAAGAAGTACCACATATAAAATTACAAAAGTCAGATAAACTTACACATGTTCAAAACAGTATGCAGCTGCATGGGGGTGCAGTAAAATAAGGGATAGTAAAGTGTGTGTATATATATTTTTGTATATATATGTATATGCCATAAAAAGCTCCATAAATGAGAGGAGTGCACTCAATTTGCAGTCCTTGAGAGGAGACTGCTTTAAACCTCAGAGAACTCGCTTTTCAAGTACGGACTTCTGAATGGCTTTGGTATTAATTCCAGAAATTTCATGAATCTGTACATGCAACAGTTTTAGCTATCACAGTTTGGTTTAGTTTATATGCTGCATAAAATGAGTCTAGTTGTGCTCCAGTGACACGGAACTTTGACAATAACAACAAAAATACAGAACTAGACAGAGCCTGAAACTCTGACAAAAAATTCCTGGGGATTTCAAACCAGAGTTAAGCTGAATTGCATCCTAAGTTCTGGTAAGGAGCAGCAAATACCACATTTAAGTTTGGTGTTTAATACCCCTCTTTTGAGCTTAATGTAATCTCCAGAAATTTGACTTGATAACACTGATTGCAGACTAAGTTGCCTTCAATAGGCTTTACTATTATTGCAAATAAAATGTGTTAAAAAGAATGGCATTTAAACAATGGATTCCTCATCACTCAAAATTTTTATATCAATATTCACTTTTTTTGAATGATATGCTGTCATCAAATATTGCAGGTTTGACAGATAAATTATAAGGGAAAGAATTTCTCCTGAATATCTTAATGAAATCATTCTACTTTAGGTTGTGAATTCTAGAAAATGCATTAAATTTACTTGGTGTGATCAAATTATCAAATCTCCAGAATGTTTTGGTATACCCAACATAAGTATACTCTTTTGTTTTTCTTTTTTTTTACCTGATGGGGACACCATATATTCACTACATTTTATGATAGTTTTTCAAATTCCACATAGCTTGAGCATTTAAAAGCTATTAAAACCATAAGTGGACTAGAAGTGACCACCATTATGAGCTTTAATGGATTAATTTATGATGATTTTGTCTTAATGCAAAAGAATAATTCTTTTCAGACTTAAAGGAATATGACCTTATTAGCAAGCATTTTATTATTACTTTCATGTTATATTATTTTCTTTCAAAGCATGCAAATTTATTCAAAAATATGGACAAGCAATGATGTAAAACTGTTTCAAAACCAAATTCACACAAAATAATTTTTTTGAATTTATTAATATGTAGGGAAAGTATAGACAGTAGTTTTGCCTTTTATATACTCTCGTATAATAGGAAAATATGGAGAAATATTAATCAAAATAAGTTTTGCTCCTTTTAGAAATCACATTGTAAGGATTCCAGGTCATTAAGGTTACTGATCAGAAGAGAGTTTGAATATTCTGTGGAAAACATCCCTTTATGAAAGTGGCATAAAAGAGAAGGCCTATAAAGAACATAGTCCCTACCAAAATACGAAGAGACAGAATGCAAAATCTCATAGGTATCAAACTTAAATGTAGGCTATATATAAATTTTTTTTGTAAATATTATAAAGCTACAACAGTTTAGATGGGCATATAATTTTATTTGTTCAGATTTTTATAGCTAAAATCCAGAGCTACTCAGGTATTGCATTAATTTTTTGGCAGAGAACATAAAGAAATATATCAATGTCCCTAAAATCAATAACATCCCAAAATATCTTAGGAGCGAGGTTTTCTAAAGGGTTCTTTTAACAGGGAAAAATGTTTACACATCATATCTAATGTAGCAACAATGTCTCTCAAATGCTTTACCAGCAAGGTTTCACGCTTGGAAATGCATATCAGGACACTCAGAGTAATTTACTTTGTTCCAAGACTGAGAATCTTCATACCATTTATTTCCATTTCACAAGGGAAGAGAATAACAATTTGAATAAATAAATGAAATACAATGTAAAAGCGTCAGACTTCTATATTAGCAGAAAGCTCAGGGCAGTGCTAGTACTTCAGGATCATAAGCATGATTAGCTTGCAGCAAATATTTTATATTTAAGGTGTATAATTAATAGGGTCACAAAAATCAGTCAAGCTAGGTTAAGAATCACTTCATTTTTACTTCTGCTATATGAAGACTGACACGTTATTGCTTGTCAGCAACAGAGGAATATAACACAAAGAATCTTTTTTCTGAATCAGTGGTGCTTTTAATAAAGGATCAAGAAATGTTTAAAGTAAAATCAGAAGGTGGGATAATAGTTAAAAAAAGTCTGACAACTTTTCACATGAAAGATCTTCAGATGTGAAAATCATGAGAAAAAAGTTAAAAAATGTTAGAAGTCCATCTGATAAAGGGAAAAAAATAAAGGGAGGAGTGATAGGTAGGCTTAGAAAAGTTACTATAATTTCAAAAGCTTACATGTATTATTTTCTTAAAGGAGATCTCTGAAAACTTCCTACATTGTGTATGTCAATGACAAACCTCTCTTTTTATTTTCAGTCTCATAGCTTTTTATTCAGAATTTCTTAGCTTCTAGGGAATAGGAATTAAGGGTAAGTCTTGTAGATGTCCTGTCACATCCAATAATTCTGCATCATAACTTACAGAGTTTAAGGATTTATAAATAATTCTAGACCACATTATTAGAAAATTGATGATATTATAAAAATCACTCAAATTGTATTCACTGGGATATGGGTCAAGGTTAAACAAGAAAATGTCACTTGTACAGGTGTGACAGATTATAGCAGTTCCAACAGGGAAAACCCTTAGGCAAGAAGAATTTAAATTGGATACAGATAGCTACCTGAAAAAAACCCCACTGAAGTTACTGGGCTGCAATATGATGTGCAAATACTGGAATACAGGGTGTCAAGCAGAGTTCATCACTTGATGATAAACTGCCTGGAGCATCTCAGAAAGAAAGGAAAGGAAATAAAGTTAAATGAAGTTTTCCAGAGTTTGTAGGAAAGAACAGTAGGGTCCTGTTAAGTGTTCAGATTTGGTGGCATTAAAGGATAGGAAATAAGGCACTAAGCATAGATTGACTTCCAGAAGCTGCAGGAAACATTGGAAGATAAGAGTACTGTAGAAACAGCAGCAGGAAAGGATAGCTTCAGAGACTTGGTGAAGTTCTTCAGTTTAGCAGAGAACATCTTAGTTCTTCCTCTATCCATGTGATTTCACAACCTGAGTTTCAAGCGACAGCTATCTCTATACATTGAACATGTGGAACCACATTAGGCTATTCTGGTTTGAGAACTGTATTCTGGAGAGCTTCCTTTTAAGTATAAGAGCTTGTGTCTATTCAAAACCAGAATTAACATGAAAAGATATAGATATCTTTCCTGTGACTCACTGAATAAAGAGCAGTATGATGGATGAGAGAAGCATGAGTGGTTAAAAAATAAGTTCCCTTAATTCTAAAAGGTAAAACCCAGACTACAAAAAATAATTTTGACATGAACTTTAATAAAGGACTTGACTAAAATCTCAGTGACTACCAGATGGCAAAATTCCTGTCCATGTAAGAGCCTCTGGGTGGCCATGGGTCAGCACAGTAGGATTCCCACTGGATCTCACCATCCTGAAAGAGAAATTTCCCATGTCTGCACCTGTCACCACATTTTTTTATCTATAAGAAGCTTATTCAGAGAGTTTATATGGAAAACATAAACCATAGGGTCTTCTGGACTGCTAAACCCAGTTCTGTAATATAATTGTACTATACTCTTTTTTTTAATTATTATTATTTTTTTTTATTTGATGAAGTTCTGTTTTTAAACGGACTTCCTCTGGGGCTCCTTTCAAATCCAGTATAAGATTATTGTAGGGCCAGGAGGCTTCTTATATTATTTGGTTAAATTTCCAGCCTATTCCTTTTATTTTTAGAGGATGCTGACTTCGCAGACCCTTGTGATTCTTTAGCTTGCCTCCTAAAATCCAGATGCAGTACACACTCTGGTTTTGGTAAAGTTTCTTAAAAACTTTTGTCTGCTTACAGATGACTTCTCCCCTTGTTCTGTCTGGAGTATGATTCATCAGAAAAAAAAGATTTAAAGAATAAATTTCTTGTGTGAATGGTACTCTTGATCTGTTTGTTGAAGTAATTTTTAACTCGTTTTATTTGGTCTTGGCCTTGTACTTCTGTTCTCCCAATATCCTCATTCTTTATGTGCTTAAACAATTAAATCTTGTATTATACGTTCTGCAGAAGTTAGATTTCTTTTTCTAAGGCAAAATAATGCATTTATTGTTAATTGAACCATTCAGTTCAATTAGTACAGTTGATTTGATAACTAAGATTATATAATCTGTTATCCAGGTAACACTTAAGATGAGTCAGTTTTTAATTCTGTTTTCCTTGCAGTTCAGAGGGCCCCTTCCTCTATCTGTGCAACTAGCAACCACAAATTCCTATAGCCAGTCAGAACTCAGACATTTCTCCTTGTGACTTCTTTTTGGGTCTAGCTCTTCACCTCATGCAATTTCTTGCAGCATGCTTACTTAGCATGCCTGACAAATGCAGATATAGAGATGGTTTTCTCCATATAATTTATATCAATTGTGCTTCTCTCACCAAAGAAAACACAGAGCCAGAGTGAACTTCTTCACCAGTCATGTTAAAATGTGTTATTCTTAGGAAAGATTTTTAAAAAGTTTGTGTTACAGAAGGAACCAGTGGTCCAGTAGCACGTGAAAACAAACAAATTCAACTTTTTGCTTGATATAGGTATATAAATTCTATATTGTCCGAATAAGAACATTATCAACTTTTATTAAGCTATGAATTGTAATAGAAAAGACCAGAACCAAAACTAATCATGTAGCCTGACTATGATAGTAGACTGGAATTTGCTAGTTGATACTTTAGGAAGTGTATAAAATAAAGGCAATCTTATATGATGCTTCCTAGAGAGCTTCCTAGGCTCTAGGAACTGAAGCTCATGGCTCTAGTGCTTGAGACAAAATGTAGGTAGTTTACATAATATTTTATACCACTTGTACTCTGAGAACTGCCATGAATTGTAACAGCAATTGTAATTGAAAGACCTTGGTGATTCTTATTTCTCTATGCCTCATGTAACAAAACTCATATATGATGTAAAACTAAATTAAATCAGTCCACCTTGGGAATGTGAGATCTAAATGTCATGTCACTTAGTGAGATAATTTTGGATCCAGGTCTAATGCTCCTTACAGTTCACCTGAATTATTGAAACCTATATATTAATCAAAGAGTGTTGGCTTCCATTCTGTGAAAAGAAACTCTTAGAATCTGAGATTTGGAGATATATATCCTTTATGATTTTTGCTTTAGGATATCGTTACAGTCTCTGATATGAGCCAATGAGTGCTCCCAATTTGAATGTTATCCTCAGCCATTGCCAATCTGTTCACAGTCGGTATTAAACTTACCTTCATTACAAAGATGTCCTTGTACTTCTTTCTCTTTCACTTATCTGAAGGATTTCTTGGAGCAGTAACACTTTACTGCTTTCATTTTCATTGCTTTTATTTTTTAGTAAATTTTCCCATTATGTCAATATATTTTAAGACAATTGGGGCCTGTTAGAATATTTAATCTTAATTCCTATATGACCTGGAATGAGCTAATTGTTTATAGCTTTTACTCATATCTTGTGGTTGAATCAAAACACACTTCCAGCATTTTTTCTAATTATTTGATCAAAATTAGTAATATAATAGAAACTAAAGCCTTTGTATGAACATTAAATTCTGATTGCTGTCATTTAGATCAATTATACAAAGTACTTTTTACTGTCTCGAAGGAGATATATCTGATATTTCAGAAAAATAAAAATTCAGTGGATATCTTACACTTGCATCAATTCTAATTCCAAATAGTTTAAGTTTAAATAAAGATTTGTTCTACTTGCATTCCTGGATCTGTATTCAGTCCTTCCACAGTGCACATTGTATAAATTAAGACAGAACATGAATTTTTTTTGGTGCATCCTGACATAGAAAGAAATGGAGGAGGTGGACTTTCTATTCCTTAGATAATAATGTGTTTCTCAATTTAGTAATAATTTGGGTGTTCTTGCTTGCAAAGAAATATTGTCAATGTATCACCTCTAAATTACTCCTCTGAATTCAGGAATTAGTCTCTGGGTTGTTCTGCATGCATAAAACCGTAAAAATTTAGCTCTCAGATTCTAACTGTGGTATTAGATTTAATAGAGAAGGTTGTTTTCAATCAAATCAACCCTTTAAAATGTAACAAGTAGCATTGGACAGAACATGACCTCTTAGCCTAGCTTGTCTTTTTCTTACCCAGATGTTACATAAGAAAAGAAATAAACCTCATCAAGTCTGCATTATGTGTACAATTTTCTTCCTTGCTGTCAGGAGAGTGGTAGCATTAGGGACTGAGTTCTCCAACCAGAATTGTGGCTTAATAATCCCCTTTTTAAGTGTAATAAGCTAAAAGAACATTATGAATTCCAGAATTCATACTTAATTTATTTTTCTTTATGTTCACCAATTAGGAAATGAACAAAGTCTAATAAAGTAGTAGATGCAAGCAAAACAGATTTTCTTATCAAAGTCTCTTTGTCCTATAGATAACAAGAAAGACAAAAGATGAGGTTTCCTATATACCAGAAATCATGTGATTGTCACAAATCCTCAGACCACAACTGTTCTACATTTTTCTATGAACGCTGGTGTCAAGAAACCATTTTTTATCTTGGGTCTCAGCTCTCACAGCCCAAATAATTTCAGAAAAGGCTATATATGTGTGCATATGAATAAAACTTGTGTCTTAGAGCTTCAGCTGCCAAGGCAGCATCTTCTTATGCATTTTTATTTTATATTTTATTGAACGTACACTTATGAAGAAGGACAGAACCCCTTTGTGCATGCACAATTTATATATAGCTTTGTTCTTTCAGCTAGGCTGGTCAAAACTTGTCAGTGAACACTCAGAGGAAGCATTGTAATGTATAAAATAACCCCAGAGGGAGGGAATAAATGCTGTTTAAGATATTGAATTGTTGGAACAGAGCCAATAATGCAATTCTTATTCGGTTACATTTTCAGATGACTCATCAGATCTTCTACAAATCCATGCTTTGAGTCTCGAGGAGTATGATCTTTAAAATGTCCTGAAAACAAGAAAAGAAATAAGTTTTAAAAACACAATAATATTGAGGAATCCACCATTTGAATCTGTTTCTGATGTGATGCAGTAACTTGTACCAATGACAAATCTGGAAACATGACTAAACTCTCTAATTCTATTTCTTATTATACCATGAAAAATGAAATGGAAACAGAAAAACTTGTGCTGTTCCATAACAGTGATAAGGAAAATGGCCCTTGAAACTAATTTAAATAAATTATTTTTGGGAAATGAAAGCTTAGCTATAATTTTTTTTTTAAAAGTTATAAAATTTTTTTATAACTTATTTTTTTGAAAACCTTGTGCTTTTACTTGTGGCTTTTATTTCCCTTCCAACTGCTGCTCTGTGGTAATGATCCCTACATTTTTTTGCTCTCCTCCATTGTCTTTCAAGTCAGAGCTACAAATTAAATACCATTTTATCAAACACTAAGCTAAATAAACCTGCCTTTGCCAGTCATTTTCAGCAATACCGTTGCTTCTGTGCCAACAAATTTACCCATTAATGATATAAGTGATAAAATTGGTCCTTTGTTATTACCATTTTCTTTCATCTTTTATCTATTTATTTGTTTCTTTCTATATTTTAAGGCAGCCAACAGTATAAACAAACTGTTACATGGCATTAGACTTGAGGTGGGAAGAATTTAGTCTAATCCATTAGTGTTATACAATTTACAAGAAAATGAAAAAAAGGGAATGGGCTTCATTAGTATAAAAAGAAACAAAACCACAAAAACCACAATAGTGAAGAACACTAATGGCCTCCATGGAAACAGTGTGGATATTATCTTTTTAATTGCTTATGTTTCCACCTTAACAACAACAATGTACAATGAGAAAAGTAACGTGAGCTTGAGAATGCCTCGTGGCAAAGGCCAAGATGAAAAATATCTCTAGGGACAGTTTCCATTATTTTTGACATATTAAATGGTTTCTGCCTTTATTCATGAGTAGCAGAGTAAAAGGAAAGGCCTCCCTGCTGAATTTAACTGCTGATTCTTCTCTACAAAATGAAAATTTTTGGTTCTTTCTATTTTAATCTGGGTTAGGGAGTGTGAAGGAATCCCTAGTTCAACAGTGCAAATGTTACAGTAAACTTCCTTTTAATACTATGCAGATTTTGATTGGTAAACTGAGATTAATTCACCTGTTCAGTTAGGAATTAGTAGGAACAGTAGTTAAAGCAGTAACAGAAGCAATAGGAAGTAATTAGGACTTTGGCTTCTTTTGGTTTTTAACATATACCTCCACTAACTCCCTCCATAAAGCTAGAACTTCAACCATAATACTGATGAATTCATAGAATTATCTATGTTGAAAGCAATCATATGGATCATTTAGTTTCCATGTCCTTGTCATTGACAGAGATGCCTTCCACTATATAGCTTCCTCAAAGCCTCATGCAATCCGAACTTCAACACTTCTAGGAATGAGACATCTACAATTCCTCTGGGCAACAAGTTCCAGTGCCTCCCCACACTCTAAGAATTTCTTCCTTATATCTAGTCTAAATCCACCATATTTCACTTTAAATCTTTTCCTCCTTCTCCTATCAGCTTTCTTGTAGGTCCTCCTAGGAAGGCTGCTATAATGTCTCTCTGGAGACCTCTCCAGGCTGAACAACCCCAGCTCTTTCAGACTGCCTCCATAGGAGAGACTCTTCTGTCCCTTGATCTCTCTGTGGCCCTCATCTGGACTCCCTCCAGCAGGTCCATGTCCTTGTTGTGCTGAGGGCTCCAGAAAATGATGGAATACTCCTGGTGGAATCTCATGAGGGCAGAGTAGAGGGGAAGAATCAGCTCCCATGACCTGCTTGTCACACTTCTTTAGAGGCAGCACAGGATATATTTGGCTTTCTGGGCTGGATGTCCACGTTACTAGCTCATGTCTAATTTTTCACCTGCCACTATCCCCATGGTCCTCCTCCACAGAGCTTCTCTTAGTTCATTCATTCCTCACTCTATGCTGCTCCTGGGGATTGCCATGACCCAGTTTGGAGGACCTTGCGCTTAGCTTTGCTGTACTTCATGACGTTCACAGTGTTCTATTTCTCCAGTCTGTCAAGATCCCTCTGGATGACAAACATTCCCCCTAGCGTATCAACTGCATCACTCAGCTTGGTGTCATCCAAAAACTTGCTAAGGCTGCACTCAATCTCACTATGTTGTTAATAAAGATACAGACCCCAAAGGGACAGCATTTGTTACTGATCTCCATTTGGGCATGGAGACCTTAACCAAAACTTTTTGAATGCAGTCATGGAGCCAGCTTCTTACTCATCAAAGAATCCACCCATCAAACCCACATCTCGCCACTTTAAAGACAGGAATGCTGTATCAGTCCTTGCAGAAGTCACGGTAGATGATATCAGCTGCTATTCACTTATCTACCAAAGCACTCAGACCATGTAGAAGGCCACTAGATTAGCCAGGCATGATTCGCCCTTTTTGAAACTGTGTAAGCTATCTATATAGCTCCTCCTTGTCATCCACATGCCTTGACACAGCCCCCAGTGCTATATAATTGCTAATTCAGATTAATTCTTTTTCTATTCTCTGCCACAATTCATAGTAGAAGTATATTGGAACAAAATAAAAATTACATCATCAGTTAATATATATATTGATATGATTTTTCTCAGAATCATATCTTTAAAATTTACAGATTACTTCATCTTTCCAGTGCATTCATTTCTTATACTGATCAATGTTTGTCAGCGCATAAAAACACAGAACTCCATAAATATCACATTGGATCAAGAGTTCATAATTTACTTATCTGCTCCTAGTGTCAACCTTGAGTCAAATGGTCACAAAAGAATGATGATTTAAGTATATGGACAAAACTAAAACAATGCAGTAATTATGTTTTTCTCCCAATACACAGTGATTCTAAAATAATTGTTAAAAAAAAAATAAATTACACATGGATTATAGCAGACAAATCCAAATCAAACCCAGGATTACAGCAGGCTGTAATTCAGAAGTGACTCTCTTCCCATCACAATGAAAACCTGGAAAATAGAATATGTGCTATTTCTACTCAGAGAACTACAAAAGCCTTTAGAAAAAATACTGGAGGTTGATTGAAGAGAAGAATTGATGATGCCAAACATTTCTTGGGTAAAAAAGATATTGCCTGTGTTTGACACTTCTAGTTTACGTTATCAATTAGCATTGTTTTCAGTACTCACTATTGAAAAAATAGGAGTGGAACTGCTATTAAAGGAACTTTTAGTTAGTAGTCAATTATCCAATTCTATTCATTTGTCTGTTATAGCTCTATTGGATGGACTATAGTATGCTTTAACCAAGTTTTTCTCTTTGCAAGAATTTTCTCTTATCTTACTTCTTTCTTGTAGAAGCAGATTGTTAATACTAAAATTGCACCATAATTGATTTAGTTTTTAATATGAATGAGAGCCTGTTTTTTCCCAAATTTTTCTAAGTTGCTATATCTATATAGACATATTACACTGAGTTAATTAAGAAAGAATGTTAGATTAAATTTAAGAAATATCACCAGCAATTTTGGCCCTGCTCTACCACTTTAAAGTTTTATGTTTACTTCTTGGCTTCTTCACAATATTGCAATGCTTTGGACAGATCCTTAATAGTCCTGCCATTTACTTTATTCTCCATGCAACCTTCCAGTTTGGGGAAAAAAAAAATCTAGTTGAAACAATTTAACAAACATTTACATCTTTGAAAGTACTATGATGAAAGTCCATACATACCAAACCTATAGATACCTTTTTGAAATACCTTCTGAAAAGATTAATGTATAATACAGTTGAAAACAATAAAATCAGCCGCTGCAGGTGTTACAGACAATTAAAAACATATTTAAATATCCCCCAGCAGTAGCTGTGCAAGTCAGCACGCCTTACAAAGTAAACAAAGCCTGTTAACATTTCTCAGTTGCCCAGTAACATTTGGAAGCTGGACAACTTTTGAGCACATTCTACTGGCAAAGCAGCTGGATTTTGTATATGTTGAAAAAACATAAACAAAGCATTTTCAGAAAGCCAGTATGAAAAACATCCTACACAGAATTAATATGTTCTCTGAGTTAATAGTTGATAATGGTAAATAACATTTCAGTTATAAACACATATAGTAAGCCCTAAAATTATATATACCTCATTACAAGCTTCAATGCTTATATTCTTTATTTCTCACCCCTTCAAAATTCATGTGCTTAACCACTTCTATTCCCACAAACCCTACATATTCTGTTTCTGTGTGAATACTATGGTCCCATTAAAATACTTCATAAAGTATGAGGCAAGCTGAAATTCTTTCTTGAAGAGATTCTCTTAATTCTCATTTCAGTAGTTTAATTCTAACTGTGGGCAGCTGTTGTTTATAATGTACCCCGTGGTGCAGAAACCACTACTGGCCATAGTCCCTGAAGAGATATTAAAAAAAAATGTATTAAAAATTATAAACAAGCCAGGAATACCTGCTGAAGTTATTATTGTTCAGATTTCAGAGATATTTTTATTTAAGGCTAAAAAAATATTCATTAATAAATATACAGTATTTTTAGAACATAGTTGTAGTGCAAATGGAATAATCATGCTTAGAAGCAGGGCAGGAAAGGGCAGAATTTCTGGTTCCCATAATGACCTGATTTTACTGAAAAAAAAAAAAAAAAGAAATGCAACAAACCGTATTTTCCTGTGCATTGTGTTTCCTCAGAGAATTCCTTACACTAAAGTATGTGCTACCAGTGCTTATGGCAGCTACCATCTTTGGTTTATAACAAAATCTGTTTTTAAAAAAAATGAAATGGAATAATTAACCCATACAAAGCTTCTCAAGTTATTTTAAATGATTGTAAGGTTGATCGAGAAAGTACATTTGTCTGAGTTAATGGGATTGAATTCAGTTAGTTATATAATAGTCCATATTTAAAGGATTTTATTATACTTTTCAGAAATTATTCTGTATCTTTGCTTTGTTTTGAATCATCCTGTAAAGATTAAGATGTTTCCCTCTTTATCCTGAGGTATCCTAATTATTACTTATTCTTGTGGCACATTTTCACCAAAGACAGCCCTGGCATG